>NW_020837945.1:63652957-63659849 GCF_003676395.1 Aethalodelphis obliquidens
AAAAAAAAACATTATGCTATATATATGGAATCTAAAAAAAAAAAAAAGTGGTCATGAAGAACCTAGGGGCAAGATGGGAATAAAGACACAGACCTACTAGAGCATGGACTTGAGGATACAGGGAGGCGGAAGGGTAAGCTGGGAGAAAGTGAGAGAGTGGCATGGACATATATACACTACCAAATATAAAATAGATAGCTAGTGGGAAGCAGCCGCATAACACAGAGAGATCAGCTTGGTGCTTTGTGACCACCGAGAGGGGTGGGATAGGGAGGGTGGGAGGGAGGGAGACGCAAGAGGGAAGAGATATGGGGATATATGTATATGTATAACTGATTCACTTTGTTATAAAGCAGAAACTAACACACCATTGTAAAGCAATTATACTCCAATAAAGATGTTAAAAAAAAAAAAAAGATACTCCAATATAAGATAAAAATTAAAAAATAAAATTTTAGAACCCCCCTCCCCCAAGAACTTACATGGAGCAACAATTCTTCTAGATAATTTCACAGCCTACTGAATATTCCTTCCACACAAAGGTTTTTTTTTAAACAAGTGATCTGTGAATTTGGACAGGAAAAAAAAATATTACATCATTGTTTTCAGTAAATCCTGACTGAATTTAACTTTCCTTCAATTATGAGTATATCTAACAAACTATGGTAGTATTAAAAGTACCCGTGGTGGAGAAAAAGGAACCCTCCTACACTGTTGGTGGGAATGTAAGTTGGTGCAGTCACTATGGAAAACAGTATGGAGGTTCCTCAGAAAACTAAAAATAGAATTACCATATGATCCAGGAATCCCCCTCCTGGGGATATGCCCAGACAAAACTATAATTCAAAAAGACACATGCACCCCTATGTTTATAACAGCACTGTTCACAATAGCCAAAACATGGAAACAACCTAAATGTCCATCGACAGACGAGTGGATAAAGAAGATGTGGTACATATATACAATGAAATAGTACTCCGCCATAAAGAACAAAATAATGCTATTTGCAGCAACATGGATGTAACTAGAGATTATCATACTAGGTGATGTAAGTCAAACAAAGACAAATACCATATGATATCACTTATATGTGGAATCTAAAATATGGCACAGGTGAACCTATCCACAAAACAGAAACATACTCACAGACATAGAGCACAGACTTGTGATTGCCAAGAGGGAGGGGGGAGGGAGAGGGATGGACAGGGAGTTTGGGGTTGGTAGATGCAAACTACTACATTTAGAATGGATAAACAACAAGGTCCTAATGTATATCACAGGGAACTATATTCAATAGCCTATGATAAACCAAAATGGAAAAGAATATAAAAAAGTATATATATATATATATATGTATAATTGAGTCACTTTGCTGTACAGCAGAGATGGGCACAACACTGTAAATCAACTATACTTCAATAAAAATAAATAAATAAAAGTACCTTTGGTGTTGTCTTCAACAGAATGACAAATATTTTCATATTACATTACTTAGATGGTGCAAATTTTCAAATTTGCATTTTACACTTTTCCCTATTTAAAAGATACATTTTAATTTAACTCACTTCTAGATCTTGTTATTTAGTATATTAATAAAGCAAATTAATATCATAATTTTTATATTCTGATAATTTTTTAAATAATTGATTTATTTTGAATTACTAACTTTATTAAATTATTTTTAAACCACTTTATTGAAGTATGATTGAAAAAAAGCTGTACTTGTTTAACGTATACAATTTGATGAGTTTGGACGTAAGTATACACACACTTCAAACCATCATCACAAGCTATGCCATAAATATGTCCATCACCTCTAAAAGTTTCCTCTCATCGTATTTATTTAGTTGCTTTCTGACAAGAACACTTAACAAAAGATCTACCCTCTTAGCAAATTTTTAAACATACAACAGAGTATTATTAACTATAGGTAATCTGTTGTACATTAGATCTAGGATTCATTCATCTCATGTAACTAAAATTTTGTGCCCTTTGACTAACACCTCCCTGTTTGCCCCCTCCCCATTTCCTGGCAACCACCATTCTACTCTGTGCTTCTATTTTAGATTGCTCACTTAAGTGGAATTATGTAGTATTTGTCCCTCTAATATTGCCTTATTTCACTTAGTTTCCAATATATCCATATTATAACAAATAGTAGGATTTCCTTTTTATTTAGGTTGAATAATATTCCATTGTATGTATGTATCATATTTTCTTTATTTACTCATCCATCGATGACATTTAGTTTGCTTCCATGTCTTGGCTATTGTGATTAATGCTGCAATAAACATGGGAGTGTTGATACCTCTCTGAGATCCTGATATCACTTTTTTGGATATGTATTCAGAAGTGGGATTGCTGGATCTCATGATAGGTCTATTTTTAACTTTTTGAGGAACCTCCATATCTGTATCATGTCCCTTCATCTTCTTACTAGGGTCATTTGCAGAGTAAAAAGTTTAATTTTGACAGAGTCCTTTTTACCAATTTTTACTTTTTTGGACTGTGCTTTGTCAAGCACGAAAATTATTTGCTTAGCCCAAAATTCTAAAGATTTCCTAAGTTTTTTTCCCTAAAAGTTTTATAATTTTATGTTTTATAGTTAAATTCATGATTATTTTGAGTGAATTTCTATATAAGGTGTGAGGTTTAGACTGAGATTTTCTTTTCTTGAGCATATTTTTGTGCATATGTTTCTGGGTTACCTAGTCTATTCCATTGTTCTATGAGTCTACCCCTCTGCCAATACCATGCAGTCTTGATTACTGTAGCTATATAATAAATCATAAAAACAGGTAGACTGGTTTCTCCCATGTTATTTTTCTGTTTCAAGATTGTTTTAACTATTCTAGATCCTTTGCTTTTTGGCATAAATTTTAGAATAATCTTATTTATAGCTATAAAAATCTTTCTGAGGTTTTGATAGAAATTGCATTAAACCTGTATATCAGTTTGGGGGTAATTGACATATTTAATATATTGAGTCTTCTAATACATAAACACATTATGCCGACTTATTTAAATATTATTTAATTTCTTTCTTCATATTTTGTAGTTTTGTACAAAATACAAATTCTGAATATCTTTGGTTGGATTTACATCTAAGAATTTAATTTTTGAGCAAGTGCAAATAGTATTGCTTTTAGTGTTCACAGGAAATTACTAGTATATAGAAATATTGACTTTTAAAAAATATTTATCTTATGTCATATGCCCTTCTAACTAGCTTATTAATTCTACAAGTTCTCCTATAGAGTCCTTGTGATTTGCCACCTACACAATTATGCTATCGGCCAGTTTTATTTCTCCTTTCTGATCTCTAGGCTCCTTATTTCCCCTTCTTGCTATTTCACTGCTTAGAACTACCAGTATTATATTGAATCCGATTGGTAAGAACAGATATAGTTGCTTGTTGACAATATTAGGGGAAAATTATTCCATCTTTCATCATTAAGTATAAGGTTAACTGTAGGGTTTTTGTAGATGTTCTTTATCAAGTTGAGAAAGTTCACCTTTATTCCTAATTATCTGAGAGTTTTAGTCATGAATGGGATTTAAATCCTGCCAAATGATCTTTCTGTATCAATTAATTAGATCACATGATTTTTCTTCTTTAGATTGAAAATAAATAATAATAGAATGGATTACATTAATTGATTTTCAAATACTGAACCAATATTCTATCCCTGGAATAAAATCCACTTGATCATAAAGTAAAATTCTTTTTATGAATTGCTGAATTCTACTGGTAACATTTTCTTAAGGAATTTTGTATCTATATTCATAAGGAATGTTTTTCTTTTTTTTTTTTTTTATTCCTGTAGAATGAAAAACTTTGTTTGGTTTAATTTTTTTTGGATTTGGTATCTGGAACATGCTAGTGTCATAAAATGAATCAGTATACCTTCTTTCATCTTCTGTTTTCTGGAAGAAATTTTGTTGAATTAGTGTTAATCTTTCCCAAAATGGTTAGAAGAATTATCTCATGAAACCATTTTATCCTGAAGATTTATATGAGAAATTTTAAATGACAAATTAAAATTTAATAGTTATAGGACTATCAAAGTTTCTATTTCATATTGGGTGAATTGCAGTAGTTTGTGCTTTTAGAGAAATCAGTCCATTTCATCTAAGCTGCCAAACAGATGTTTGTAGAGTTATTCATAGTAGTCCCTTATCATGTTTTCATATCTACAGCATCTGAAGTGATATCCTTTGTTTCACTCCGATATTGGTAATATGCTTCTTCTTTTTTTTTTTTAACATCTTTATTGGAGTATATTGCTTTACAATGGTGTGTTAGTTTCCGCTGTATAACAAAGTGAAATCAGTTAAACATTTATAAACATCCCCATATGTCCTCCCTCTTGCGGATCCCTCCCATCCTCCCTATCCCACGTCTCTAGGTGGTCACAAAACACTAGCTGATCTCCCTGTACTATGCGGCTGCTTCCCACTAGCTATCTATTTTACATTTGGTACTGTATATATGTCTATGTCACTCTCTCACTTCATCCCAGTTTAACCTTCTTCCCTTCCTGTGTCCTCAATTCCATTCTCTATGTCTGCTTCTTTCTTCCTGTCCTGCTCCTAGGGACTTTAGAACCTTTTTTTTTTTTAGATTCCACATATATGTGTTAGCACACGGCATTTGTTTTTAACTTTCTGACTTGTTTCACCCTGTATGACAGACTCTTGGTCCATCCACCTCACTACAAATAACTCAATTTTGTTTCTTTTTTATGGTTAAGTAATATTCCATTGTATATATGTGCCACATCTTCTTTATCAATTCATCTGTCGATGGACACTTAGGTTGCTTCCATGTCCTGGCTATTGTAAATAGAGCTGCAATGAGCATTGTGGTACATGACTCTTTTTGAATTATGGTTTTCTCAGGGTATATGCCCAGTAGTGGGATTGCTGGGTCATATGGTACTTCTATTTTTAGTCTTTTTGAGGAACCTCCATACTGTTCTCCATAGTGGCTGTATCAATTTACATTCCCACCAACAGTGCAAGAGGGTTCCCTTTCCTCCACACCCTCTCCAGCATTTATTGCTTGCAGATTTTTTGATGATGGCCATTCTGACTGGTGTGAGGTGATACCTCATTGTAGTTTTGATTTGCATTTCTCTAATGATTAGTGATGTTGAGCATCCTTTGATGTGTTTGTTGGCAATCTGTGTATCTTCTTTGGAGAAATGTCTATTTAGGTCTTCTGCCCAGTTTTCAATTGGGTTGTTTGTTTTTTTGATATTGACCTGCATGAGCTGCTTGTATATTTTGGAGATTAGTCCTTTGTCAGTTGCTTCATTTGCAAATATTTTCTCCCATTCTGAGGGTTGTCTTTTCATCTTGTTTATGGTTTCCTTTGCTGTGCAAAAGCATTTAAATTTCATTAGGTCCCATTTGTTTATTTTTGTTTTTATTTCCATTTCTTTAGGAGGTGGGTCAAAAAGATCTTGCTGTGATTTATGTCATGGAGTGTTCTGCCTATGTTTTCCTCCAAGTGTTTTATAGTGTCTGGACTTACATTTAGGTCTTTAACCCATTTTGAGTTTATTTTTGTGTAGGGTGTTAGGGAGTATTCTAATTTCATTCTTTTACATGTAGCTGTCCAGTTTTCTCAGCACCACTTATTGAAGAGACTGTCTTTTCTCCATTGCATATTCTTGCCTCTTTTGTCATACATTAGTTGACCATAGGTGCATGGCTTTATCTCTGGGCTTTCTATCTTTTGCAATTGATCTATGTTTCTGGTTTTATGCCAGTACCATACTGTTTTGATTACTGTAGCTTTGTAGTATAGTCTGAAGTTAGGGAGCCTGATACCTCCAGCTCCGTTTTTTCTTTCTCAAGGTTGCTTTGGCTATTCGGGGTCTTTTGTGTTTCCATACAAATTGTGAAATGTTTTGTTCTAGTTCGGTGAAAAATACCACTGGTAGTTTGATAGGGATTGCATTGAACCTGTAGATGGCTTTGGGTAGTATAGTCATTTTCACAATGTTGATTCCTCCAATCCAAGAACATGGTCTATCTCTCGATCTGTTTGTATCATCTTTAATTTCTTTCATCAGTGTCTTATAGTATTCTGCATACAGATCTTTTGTCTCCCTAGGTAGGTTTATTCCTAGGTATTTTATTCTTTTTGTTGCAATGGTAAATGAGAGTGTTTCCTTAATTTTATTTTCAGGTTTTTCATCATTAGTGTATAAGAATGCAAGAGATTTCTGTGCATTAATTTTGTACCCTGCTACTTTACCAAATTCATTGATTAGCTCTAGTAGTTTTCTGGTAGCATCTTTAGGATTCTCTATGTATAGTATCATGTCATCTTCAAACAGTGACACTTTTACTTCTTCTTTTCCAGTTTGGATTCATTTTATTTCCTTTTCTTCTCTGATTGTTGTGGCTTAAACTTCCAAAATATGTTGAATAATAGTGGTGAGAGTGGGCGACCTTGTCTTCTTCCTGACCTTAGTGAAAATGGTTTCAGTTATTCACCATTGAGAACGATGTTGGCTCTGAGTTTGTCATATATGGCCTTTATTATGTTGAGGTAAGTTCCCTCTATGCCTACCTTCTGGAAGGTTTTTATCATAAATGGGTGTTGACTTTTTCAAAAGCTTTTTCTTCATCTAGTGAGATGATCATATGGTTTTTCTCCTTCAATTTGTTAATATGGTTTATCACATTTATTGATTTGCATATATTGAAGAATCCTTGCATACCTGGGATAAACCCCACTTGATCATGGTGTATGATCCTTTTAATGTGCTGTTGGATTCTGTTTGCTAGTGTTTTTTTGAGGATTTTTGCATTTATGTTCATCAGTGATATTGCCTTGTTTTTTTTTTTTTTTTTTTTTTTTTTTTTTTTTTTTTTT
>NW_020837945.1:63660249-63756253 GCF_003676395.1 Aethalodelphis obliquidens
CTTTACAATGGTGTGTTAGTTTCTGCTGTATAACAAAGTGAAATCAGTTAAACATTTATAAACATCCCCATATGTCCTCCCTCTTGCGTATCCCTCCCATCCTCCCTATCCCACGTCTCTAGGTGGTCACAAAACACTAGCTGATCTCCCTGTACTATGCGGTTGCTTCCCACTAGCTATCTATTTTACATTTGGTACTATATATATGTCTATGTCACTCTCTCACTTCATCCCAGTTTAACCTTCTTCCCTTCCTGTGTCCTCAATTCCATTCTCTATGTCTGCTTTTTTCTTCCTGTCCTGCTCCTAGGGACTTTAGAACCTTTTTTTTTTTTTAGATTCCACATATATGTGTTAGCACACGGCATTTGTTTTTAACTTTCTGACTTGTTTCACCCTGTATGACAGACTCTTGGTCCATCCACCTCACTACAAATAACTCAATTTTGTTTCTTTTTTATGGTTAAGTAATATTCCATTGTATATATGTGCCACATCTTCTTTATCAATTCATCTGTCGATGGACACTTAGGTTGCTTCCATGTCCTGGCTATTGTAAATAGAGCTGCAATGAGCATTGTGGTACATGACTCTTTTTGAATTATGGTTTTCTCAGGGTATATGCCCAGTAGTGGGATTGCTGGGTCATATGGTACTTCTATTTTTAGTCTTTTTGAGGAACCTCCATACTGTTCTCCATAGTGGCTGTATCAATTTACATTCCCACCAACAGTGCAAGAGGGTTCCCTTTCCTCCACACCCTCTCCAGCATTTATTGCTTGCAGATTTTTTGATGATGGCCATTCTGACTGGTGTGAGGTGATACCTCATTGTAGTTTTGATTTGCATTTCTCTAATGATTAGTGATGTTGAGCATCCTTTGATGTGTTTGTTGGCAATCTGTGTATCTTCTTTGGAGAAATGTCTATTTAGGTCTTCTGCCCAGTTTTCAATTGGGTTGTTTGTTTTTTTGATATTGACCTGCATGAGCTGCTTGTATATTTTGGAGATTAGTCCTTTGTCAGTTGCTTCATTTGCAAATATTTTCTCCCATTCTGAGGGTTGTCTTTTCATCTTGTTTATGGTTTCCTTTGCTGTGCAAAAGCATTTAAATTTCATTAGGTCCCATTTGTTTATTTTTGTTTTTATTTCCATTTCTTTAGGAGGTGGGTCAAAAAGATCTTGCTGTGATTTATGTCATGGAGTGTTCTGCCTATGTTTTCCTCCAAGTGTTTTATAGTGTCTGGACTTACATTTAGGTCTTTAACCCATTTTGAGTTTATTTTTGTGTAGGGTGTTAGGGAGTATTCTAATTTCATTCTTTTACATGTAGCTGTCCAGTTTTCTCAGCACCACTTATTGAAGAGACTGTCTTTTCTCCATTGCATATTCTTGCCTCTTTTGTCATACATTAGTTGACCATAGGTGCATGGCTTTATCTCTGGGCTTTCTATCTTTTGCAATTGATCTATGTTTCTGGTTTTATGCCAGTACCATACTGTTTTGATTACTGTAGCTTTGTAGTATAGTCTGAAGTTAGGGAGCCTGATACCTCCAGCTCCGTTTTTTCTTTCTCAAGGTTGCTTTGGCTATTCGGGGTCTTTTGTGTTTCCATACAAATTGTGAAATGTTTTGTTCTAGTTCGGTGAAAAATACCACTGGTAGTTTGATAGGGATTGCATTGAACCTGTAGATGGCTTTGGGTAGTATAGTCATTTTCACAATGTTGATTCCTCCAATCCAAGAACATGGTCTATCTCTCGATCTGTTTGTATCATCTTTAATTTCTTTCATCAGTGTCTTATAGTATTCTGCATACAGATCTTTTGTCTCCCTAGGTAGGTTTATTCCTAGGTATTTTATTCTTTTTGTTGCAATGGTAAATGAGAGTGTTTCCTTAATTTTATTTTCAGGTTTTTCATCATTAGTGTATAAGAATGCAAGAGATTTCTGTGCATTAATTTTGTACCCTGCTACTTTACCAAATTCATTGATTAGCTCTAGTAGTTTTCTGGTAGCATCTTTAGGATTCTCTATGTATAGTATCATGTCATCTTCAAACAGTGACACTTTTACTTCTTCTTTTCCAGTTTGGATTCATTTTATTTCCTTTTCTTCTCTGATTGTTGTGGCTTAAACTTCCAAAATATGTTGAATAATAGTGGTGAGAGTGGGCGACCTTGTCTTCTTCCTGACCTTAGTGAAAATGGTTTCAGTTATTCACCATTGAGAACGATGTTGGCTCTGAGTTTGTCATATATGGCCTTTATTATGTTGAGGTAAGTTCCCTCTATGCCTACCTTCTGGAAGGTTTTTATCATAAATGGGTGTTGACTTTTTCAAAAGCTTTTTCTTCATCTAGTGAGATGATCATATGGTTTTTCTCCTTCAATTTGTTAATATGGTTTATCACATTTATTGATTTGCATATATTGAAGAATCCTTGCATACCTGGGATAAACCCCACTTGATCATGGTGTATGATCCTTTTAATGTGCTGTTGGATTCTGTTTGCTAGTGTTTTTTTGAGGATTTTTGCATTTATGTTCATCAGTGATATTGCCTTGTTTTTTTTTTTTTTTTTTTTGGCATCTTTTTCTTGTTTTGGTATCCAGGTGATGGTGGCCTTGTAGAATGAGTTTGGGAGTGTTCCTCCCTCTGCTATATTTTGGAAGAGTTTGAGAAGGATAGGTGTTAGCTCTTCTCTGAATGTTTGATAGAATTTGCCTGTGAAGCCATCTGGTCCTAGGCTTTTGTTTGTAGCAGGATTTTTAATCACTGTCTCAATTTCAGTGCTTGTGATTGGTCTGCTTATGTATTCCATTGCTTCCTGGTTCAGTCTCGGTAGGTGGTGCTTTTCTAAGAATTTGTCCATTTCTTCATGCTTGTCCATTTTATTTGCATATAGTTGCGTGTAGTAATCTCTCATGATCCTTTGTATTTCTGCAGTGTCAGTTCTTACTTCTCCTTTTTCATTTCTGATTCTGTTGATTTGAGTCTTTTCCCTTTTTTTCTTAATGAGTCTGGCTAGTGGTTTATCAATTTTGTTTACCTTCTCAAAGAACCAGCTTTTAGTTTTATTGATATTTGCTATTGTTTCTTTCATTTCTTCTTCATTTATTTCTGATCTGATCTTTATGATTTCTTTCCTTCTGCTAACTTTGGGGTTCCTTTGTTCTTCTTTCTGTAGTTGCTTTAGGTGTAAGGTTAGTTTGTTTATTTGAGATGTTTCTTGTTTCTTGAGGTAGGATTTTATTGCTATAAACCTCCCTCTTGAAACTGCTTTTCTTGCATCCCATAGGTTTTGGGTCATCATGTTTTCATTGTCATTTGTTTCTAGGTATTTTTTGATTTCCTCTTTGATTTCTTCAGTGATCTCTTGGTTATTTAGTAGCATATTGTTTAGCCTACATGTGTTTGTATATTTTCCAGTTTTCCTGATATCTAGTCTCATAGTATTGTGGTCAGAAAAGATACTTCATACGATTTCAATTTTCTTAAATTTACCAAGACTTTATTTGTGCCCCACAATATGATCTACCCTGGAGAGTTCCATAAGCACTTGAGAAGAAAGTGTAATCTGATGTTTTTAGATGGAATGTCCTATAAATATCAATTAAGTCCATCTTGTTTAATATATCATTTAAAGCTTGTGTTTCCTTATTTATTTTCATTTTGGATGGTCTGTCCACTGGTGAATGAGAGGTGTTAAAGTCCCCTACTATGATTGTGTTACTGTTGATTTCCCCTTTTATGCCTCTTAGCATTTGCCTTATGTATTGAGGTGTCCCTATGTTGGGTGCATAAATATTTACAAGTGTTATATCTTCTTCTTGGATCGATCCCTTGATCATTAAGTAGTGTCCTTCTTGGTCTCTTGTAATAGTCTGTATTTTAAAGTCTGTTTTGTTTGATATGAGAATTGGTACTCCAGCTTTCTTTTGATTTCCATTTGCATGGAATATCTTTTTCCATCCCCTCACTTTCAGTCTGTATGTGTCCCTAGGTCTGAAGTAGTTCTCTTGTAGACAGCATATGTACAGATCTTGTTTTTGTATCCATTCAGCCAGTCTATGTCTTTTGGTTGGAGCATTTAATCCATTTACATTTAAGGTAGTTATCGGTATGTATGTTCTTATTACCATTTTCTTAATCGTTTTGGGTTAGTTATTGTAAGTCTTTTCCTTCTCTTGTGTTTCCTGCCTAGAGAAGTTCCTTTAGCATTTGTTGTAAAGCTGGTTTGGTGGTACTGAATGCTCTTAGCTTTTGCTTGTCTGTAAAGGTTTTAATTTCTCTGTCAACTCTGAATGAGATCTTTGCTCATTGGAGTAATCTTGGTTGTAGGTTTTTCCCTTTCATCACTTTAAATATGTCCTGCCACTCCCTTCTGCTTGCAGAGTTTCTGCTGAAAGATCAGCTGTTAACCTTATGAGGATTCCCTTGTATGTTAGTTGTTGCTTTTCCCTTGCTGCTTTAATATTTTTTCTTTGTATTTAAATTTGATAGTTTGATTAATATGCATGTTTCTCCCTGGATTTATCCTGTATGGGCCACTCTGCACTTCCTGGACTTGATCAACTATTTCTTTACCCATATTAGGGAATTTTTCAACTATAGTCTCTTCAAATATTTTCTCAGTCCATTTTTTTTTCTCTTCTTTTACTGGGACCCCTATAATTCGAATGTTCCTGTGTTTAATGCTGTCCCAGACATCTCTGAGATTGCCTTCTTTTCATTCTTTTTTTCTTTATTCTGCTCTGCTGTAGTTATTTCCACTATTTTATCTTCCATGTCATTTATCCGTTCTTCTGCCTCATTTATTCTACTATTGATTTCTTCTAGAGAATTTCTAATTTCATGTATTGTGTTGCTAATCATTGTTTGTTTGCTCTTTAGTTCTTCTAGGTTCTTATGAAACGTTTCTTGTATTTTCTCCATTCTATTTCCAAGATTTTGGATCATCTTTACTATCATTATTCTGAATTCGTTTTCAGGTAGACTGCTTACTTCCTCTTCATTTGTTTGGTCTGGTGGGTTTTTACCTTGCTCCTTCATCTCCTGCATATTTCTTTGTCTTCTCATTTTGCTTAACTTGCTGTGTTTGTGGTCTCCATTTCGCAGGCTGTAGGTTCATAGTTTCCGTTGTTTTTGGTGTCTGCTCCCAGTGGTCAAGGTTGGTTCAGTGGGTTGTATAGGCTTCCTGGTGGAGGGGACTGGTGCCTGTGTTCTGGTGGATGAGGCTGGATCTTCTCTTTCTTTTGGAAAGGACCATGCTTGGTGGTGTGTTTTGGGGTGTCTGTGAACTTAGTATGATTTTAGGCAGCCTCTCTGCTAATGGATGTGTTTGTGTTCCTGTCTTGCTAGTTGTTTGGCATAGGGTGTCCAGCATTGTAGCTTGCTTATCTTTGAGTGGAGCTGGTCTTAGCGTTGAGATGAAGCTCTCTGGGAGAGCTTTTGCTGTTTGATATTAAGTGGGGCCAGGAGGTCTCTGGTGGACCAATGCCCTGAACTTGGCTCTCCCACCTCAGAGGTTCAGGCCTGATACCCTGCCAGAGCACCAAGACCCTATCAGCCATCTGGCTCAGGAGAAAAAGAAAGGACAAAAGGAAGAAAGGGAGGAAGGAAGAAAGGAAGGACAAATAAGTAAAATTAAATAAAGTTATTAAAATAGAAAAAAATTATTAAAAATAAAAAAGTAAGAAAGTAATTTTAAAAAAGATAGAAAGAAAGAAGAGAGCAAGCAAACCAGAAAACAAATCCACCAATGATAACAAGCACTAAAACTATACTAAAAAAAAAAAAAAAAAAGCAAAACGGACAGTCAGAACCCTAGGACAAATGGCAAAAGCAAAGCTATACAGACAAAATCACACAAAGCTCTTCTCTCTTTTTACGTTTGGGGAGAGAGTGGTCAGTTTTACAAATATTTATCAAAGAAAAAACTTTTTGTATTATAATTTTCTTTGTTGTTTTTCTGCTTTCAATTTCATTGATTTCTATTGTTATTTCCTTCCTTTTACTGGTTTTAGGTTTATTTTGCTCTGCTTTTCATAGGGTCTTGAAGTAGGAGATTAGATTATTGATTTGAGATTTTCCCCTTTTCTAAAGAGCTATAAATTTCCTTCTCATCACTTACCTTAGCCATGTTTCACATTTTTTGATATGTTACGTATTCATTTTCTTTCAGTTTAATGCATTTAAAAAAACATTCTCTTGGGATTTCCTTTTGGACCTGTGGATTATTTAAGTGTGTTGTTAACTTCCAATTGTTTGGAGTTTTTCATGTGATCTTTCTGTTACTGATTTCTTCTTTTTTTCTCATTTCTTTATTCTAATTTGATTCCACTGTGATCAATGAACACACTTTGTATGCTTTCAATTCTTCTGAATTTCTTGAGATTTGTTTTATGCCCCAGGGAATTTACCACAATGTTGATTCTTTAGTCTCAAGGTACTTAACTGGTCTGCCTCTTCTCTCCATCCTTGAGTCTTCTTATGTCTCTTTTATATATAATGTCCAGTATTCAGTTGTATTGGGTTGGCCAAAAAGTTTGTTTGGGTTTTTCCATCAGATGTTACAGAAAAACCCAAACAAACTTTTTGTCCCATCCAATACTTAGTGTGAGAAGAAGAAAGCATATCTACTTAATCTTCCCAGAAGTCAAAGTCTGAATTCCTATATTTTTTGTTTATGTATTAAAGCATTATTCTGGGAATGGGTCCATTGGCTTTAACAAACTTCCAAGGAGCTTATGGTACAGAAGAGAGGAAAGAGCCCTTTGCTTGGCCTTTCTCTTGGAGTGAGCAGCCCACAACCCCTCTGCCTTTCCTTCTCTCCCTGAAGCTGACCAACTGACCAGTTGTTTTTATTGGTATTAAATCCACCCATTAAATCCTACCTATGAACCGACGTGACATCAAATGCCTACCACAATTCCTGACTTATCATGTACTCTCCTACCCTTAAGACAGCTTCTCTACTGATCTACATCCTGCCTGACTGTGGGTAATGTTTTGCTTCCCACCTGCATGTGCATTGCTTGACTTCAAACACCATCTATGATGTAAGCCATAAACTGGACTCAAGGTCAGCTTCTCCATCCAAGATCTTACTGAAGTCAACATGACATTTTTTTTGGGGGGGTGGGGGGAAACTAAACTAAAATCCTTTATTCAAGCAAATATAATTTTTTTAAAACTATAAACCATCATTTTTAAGATAGTAGGGAAAAATAAGATTCATTCATTCCTTTTGAAACATCTATTCACAAATTAAACACTCACATAATTAAGCTTGAAAGTCAGTGGTTAATCAATGGAGTTACTCTTAACATAGGGCCAGCCAGCTGCCTATCTAGGCAATTCCTTTGTATCCTTCTTCAGGGATATAACTTTATCAGGACCTCAAAAAGTCCCTCTCCTGGATAAGCTCTCTTAGTGGCAATTAGCACAGTTTCACTAGCAGAGATAAGGAGGAGAAAAAGAGAAAGCATAAAAAAATAGGTGGATTAAAGTAGAGGATGAAACCTTTGTCAGCCAGGATGAAGCCTGTCATGCTGACTAATGTTCTTAAGCCCATGAGGGGACTCTGCTGGCAGCTGTAGCATTCTCAAGTTGTGAAAATGAGAGTATTATGCAAGAAAAATATTTATTGATCTCAAGATGTGGAGGGTGTGAGATTTATGACTGAGAAATCATATTAAGTAATTAATTTATTTACTTACATAAGTGCTGATTGGGATTCCTTGTAAATTAAATTAACTGCAAAGACAGAGTCATGAAAAGGACAACCATGCATCTTTGTGAAGTTAATAAGAGTAACTAAGTTAGGAAATATGTGGGGCCTAAAAATTGGACCACCTGACTTGGCTAAACACTCATCAGTTCTGTGTGATTTTTAATAATTTGTTAGTCTGTGGTTAAGATGAAGGTTTGTCCAAGCAGGAAAAAGAATACTGAAAGTGGAAAAGTACTAGACAGATCTATAAAGGTACTCAATTCCTCTCCCACCCTGGGCACTGGAATTGTTTACCTTGAGCCATTTGAGATACACTTAAGATTCAAGCTGTCACATTCCTTGAATATGGGGAAAGTATGGCTAAAATGTTGACTACAGCTGCAATCTATGGATTTAGATAACAATAGAACTTAAAATTTAAGGGTAGGATGAATCAAAGGAAAACGTGACAAATCTCCTTTTACTAATTTTCCAGAGGAGATGTTTCATGTACTCTTATATCTCTTGTGGATACCAGCTAAATACAGGGGCACACCAGGACCCTAAACCATGCAGACAGAATTTCAGTGCTCCCACATCCTAGTTTCAAGCGGCAGCAGAGTGAAGATGACTGGGCACAGAGAGAGATGGAGTTGCCATGAAGATCAAAGTATGATAGCGATTACCCATCCCCCTGTAGCCTGGGCCCATCACTGCTCTGCCAGGCATCCAAACCGAAGGGTGCAATGGAAACTCCATCCTTTCACATTTCTCTACCCACCTTAGTCCATATCCCAACTCCAAACAGCTAGGAAATAGTAAACTGAGGACAGGAATGACTGCTGAAAAACATCACCTGAGAAAATGATTTTGTACAATATATATACTTAGAATGGTATTGGAACCTCACATTAACCAATCACAAAGGAAAGAGAAACCTATGGAGTTTATCCCTCTTGCTCTGTGTTTGACTGACAGAAGATATTTAAGTTGCTAGATGATGAAATGAGTGGCTATCTAAGAAGTAATATCACTACTTCAAGCTTACTTTCAGTTATCTCCAAAACTAGATCAATATATGATAGGCAATCACTATGTCATTCTTCTTCAGCAAAGGAGAACAGAAGTGACAGAACACAGGGACTGACACAGTGACTCTGCTCTATGCCCCTCTGTCACAGCACTGTCTATCTTGTCATTCTTTTTTTCATGTTGTTCAGATGATCGAAGAAGACTGAGAGGCCCACAGGGCTGGTCTCAGTGAGGCTGTCTCCAATAGCCCCTCCTTTTATTAAAAGCTCTGGAAATTTTTCTACAAAGCAACCATCCTTTCCTTTCACTGAATTCTAGAACCAACAAACAGTAGAGGGAGAAGCTGGTGGAGAGAAGAAGAGGACAAAGGATGACAGAGCTAGGAAGAACATAAATAAAAGGCATGCATTCCATCTATTCTCCCATGATTATTGAACACTGGAATCATACAAGATTATCTCTCCAGGGCTCTCTTCACTGTAAAGTGCTGGGGATATAATAGACCTGGAAAAAACAGATATTCTGAAACTCTACAAAACATGATATCCACAGCTTGGAGGAAATAAAATATTAATATGTCCATTTTTTAAGAGGGAAGCAAGATTGCGCACTGGAATGTTTTTCATCCAATATCGATGCTCCAATTCATACATATGTGCTTCAGTGGATTCCATGGTTTCTATCCTCTCTGCCACCCTGACTTGGGTGCCTATACTTCAGTCAGGAGAGAGAAGCCATGGGCTCCTGGGCTAGTATACAACGTAACAGTCGTTCAGAGGGGCACAAGGCATGTCATTCTTTTTCGTTTGGATGCCCTCCAAGTGCTTCCTTTAAGCTTCCTCAGGGTTTTTTTTTCCCCTTGTCTTTTCATGCTTTATTGTATAGTCAATGTATGGGCTTCATATGGCTCATTTGCACCCCTCAAACAGGCTCTTCACTTGCTTTACAATATAAGACTAGTTACTGAAGAGACATTATAAAAAGCTAAAGGATTTACATAGGTTATATATCATACCAGCTCATGGGAAATGTTAATATGTCTTGATGGGACATCATTAAGTCTTTATGACAGTATAAAAGCAATGGTAGAGCTGGTAAGTCAGACGCAATGTCTTTCAGATCAAATTCGGAAAGCTGGTCTTCAGAAACTCTAGTGTCACTATGTATGAAACAGATGGCTGGTGAGGGCCTGTTGTATAGCACAGGGGAAAAAAAGAAAAGGTACAATCTGTTTGCAGGACATATTTTAAGTTAACCTTAAAAATGCAATCCAATATACATCAGGTACAGACAAATACTGTTTGATTCCAGTTATACGAGGTACCTAGAATAGTCAAATTCATAGTGTCAGAAAGTACACTGATAGATGCCAGGGGCTGGGGGTAAGGAGGGGGAATGGGGAGCTAGAGTTTAAAGGTGACAGAGTTTCAGTGAAAAAGTTGGGAGATGGATGATGGTGAGAATTGCAAAACAATGTGAATGTACTTAGTGCCACTGAGCTGTACAGTTAAATATGGTTAAAATAGTATGTTTTATATTATGTGACTTTTACAATTAAAAAAAATTAAAGAAGAAACTCGTGTTTAAGCTGGAAAATGCACACCTACAGAATAATTTATCATATCTGTGTGTTTCATTAACTCCCTGCCCCCCACAAAATGATAGGGAGGAAAAAAAAACTTACCCTAAAGACCAATGGCAAATTTCATTTTAGCAGCAAGCATTTAAATGTGTTCATGCGTTCATGACAATTTAACACTCTTCTTGTTTAGTTGTCAGAAAAAAAGTCCAGCTAAAATATTTTTAAAGATACTTATTGATATGAAATTTCATCCTAAAAGAAATCTAAGATACATGCAAATGACATGCAGATTTACAGAATATTGGTCTAAAATGACCCCAGAAAACTATCCAGTGGCTTCAAACAGATTTTTAAAATTTTTTTATTGGAGTATAGTTGATTTACAATGCTGTGTTAGTTTCAGGTGTACAGCAAAGTGATTCAGTTATACATACACATATATCTACTTTTTTTTTTTTTTGGTCCTTTTCCCATATAGGCCGTTATAGAGTATTGAGTAGAGTTCCCTGCACTATACAGGGATACTATAGATAACTAATAAGCAGGTTCTTATTAGTTATCTATTTTATGTACGTAGTGTATATATCAGTCCCAATCTCCAAATTTACCCCTCCCCCAGCCCCAACCCCCTCGTAACCATAAGTTTGTTTTCTACATCTGTGACTCTACTTCTGTTTTGTAAATAAACCTTTTTTTTAGATTCCACATATAAGCGATATCATGTGATATTTGTCTTCCTGTGTCTGATTTACCATCAAAAAATCTACAAACAATAAATGGTGGAGAGGGTGTGGTGAACCTACCAACAGTGTAGGGAACCCTCCTACACTGTTGGTGGGAATGTAAATTGATACAGCCACTATGCAGAAAACTATAGAGGTTCCTTAAAAAACCAAAAATAGAAGTACCATATGACCCAGCAATCCCACTACTGGGCATATACCCGGAGAAAACCATAATTCAAAAAGATACATGCACCCCAACGTTCATTGCAGCTGTTTACAATAGCCAGGACATGGAAGCAGCCTAAATGTACATTGACAGAGGAATGGATAAAGAAGTGTGGTACATATGTACAATGGAATATTACTCTTTTTTATAAAGAACAAAATAATGCCATTTGCAGCAACACGGATGGACCTAGAGATTGTCATACTGAGTGAAGTCAGTCAGACACAGAAAGACAATGGATATTTGAAGAGCCCTGGAGCTCTACTGAGGTGCCTCGGGCTTCTGGGATGAGCAAGAGAGTGGTGAATGGACACCAAACAAACTGGGCTCAGAACCTTTTAGTGTGTTTAAACTTGGGAAGTTCTACTTTTATCTGTTTTATATGTATCATAGTCTGACATCAAAAAAGAAAGTTAGAGACATACTCATTGAAACCATCCCCTCTCTATTTTTAGAAAACATCATCTTCCTTGAATTTGTAGGGAGGAATAAATGAAATATCACAATGTCAAAAATAATACATAAAGTGTATATTTTTAAAATAATAAAAGTAATACAAGTAATGTATCTGTATAATTGAGAAGTTATTTTTGGTTATTTCGGTTATATTGCATAAGTGTATAACTGAACACTACAGATTCCCAATGCTGCCATACTTCCATGTCATGATTTTTCTCAACTTAAAATTGCATTATCATATCTACGAAATTAACATTCTAAATTACTTAAAATATGCATTGATGTGCACCTGTGTGTTGGTCATGCAAATTAGCACATGCAAATATGCCTATAGATTAAAATGAAATCAAGGTGCAGAACTAAATGAAATCAGTTGGTCAATTTAAATTTTAATAAATCCCACCACTTGTGTACATTTAGGTTAAACGCTCATTGTGATTTCTGAGAGCTCTTCACCCCACGAGGCTTCAGAGGAACTGCCTGGGAGGGGCAATGGTAAATGCATCGTGGACAGGGTAGCTAAAAAAGCTGATGAAGGTGATGTTTTAAAAAAGAAACAAGACGAAAACAAACACATCTGTTGAAATCATGGAAAAGCGTGTACACAAGGTATTATGATGCCTGCTGCACAAAGCAAACTAAATCTCCACTGTCCCTGTACCCAAGTTTACACACTGAACAGACCATATACAAGGACACTTGTTAATGGGATTATAAGTACACAGGAGGAAGAATTCTCAGTATCAAGGGATAACAGTTGCTATAGCTGGAAGTGATACTGGTAATGGTAAGAGGTATTTAAAACCCAAATGCTTACTAAGGGCAGGCAATAACCTAAGTTGATGAAGTGGCTGGTGGAAGACATCTGCACAGGTTGACTATGGTCCAGGTCTAAGCCTAAAAGGGACATTTTCATCAGGTCCAAGCATATCATAACCAGTAACTGATGTTACCAGTAACTGATTTGGTCAAGGAGAGCTAAATACACATCTCCTAAACTCTTCTTAACTTGGCACTTAATCCAATAAATAAAACAACAAGGACCAAACAAAACATGAATTTGACTTGCAATCACTGTCCCTTATGTTGTCAGAGTTTACAGTTAAGGGAACTGAGTTAAATGGTGCACAGGGGTTCCTAAGTGGCCACGGGCAACTTAAATTTCAACTTTTCTAATCCTTCAACAAATAATCTGCATTATGGAGATTGTAAAGGTGAGAGAAACTTCCCTGTGTTCCATTTCTCTTATTTTCCCTTAACTGCCAGAGGCTTGAAATCTATCAGTTGTGAATACTGGTTCCTTGGTTTGAGCTTACCAGTGTGCTAGGCAGCTCAGTGGTGGCCACACTGTAAATGAGTCCCTGCCCCCTCCTTTCCCACATCCTACTCATTCCTCTTCTCTTGATGGCTGTGACATCACCACTCTGCTTGGACCAGGACTAATCCACCAAGGCCTTAAGGGGAAAGAGGTTACTTCTCCGCACCAACTCCCTTTCCTGTACAGAATTCCAGAAAACTCACGTCCCCCCTCCCACGGAAAGAACGGCAAGTTATTTTTAACGTGTTAGATCAGAACATATTTGAATGGCATTCATTTTTCATTTCTCACCCACGTGCCCAGTTTTGAAACTGTTCTACTTGAAAAATATTTTTATTTTGCCATTTTGGTTTCCCCTTTTGGCCAGCATTCATTTCTGTCAAAGGAAGGAAGTAGAAAAGCAATGTTCTACGTGTTAGATGGAGGGAATCTGCTGCGTGTCATTGAAATAAAAGACAACGGCCTCTATTCTGTGGCTGCTATGCGTGAACATGCCATCCTTAAGAATCGGGTTAGGGTTAGAGTAAACTATTCCTGAGAAATAGCTTGGGCAAACACTGCAATCTCTAAATATTGTCTAATAACAATGAAGCAAGCTTCTTTTTTGATCTCATTTCCCAGTAAATGGGTGTCTTGCCACTTAGCATTACCTCTAGAAGTAACCTTGTCATATCTTGCCAACTGAGCAGTATTACAGCTTGTCAAGGTGGATGGCAGAGTTGTGTTGCAAGTTCCTCTTGTAGACGGAACACAATGGCTGACAAACAGAATGGGGTATTGTGTGGGTTCTTATTAGTATAACATCAATTGGGAACTTTAGCCTAAGCTTAGGAGGGGAATGAAGAGAATCATGTGTTCTAAAAATACCTTTAAAGTTATTCCTCTGAATTCTCATGTGATGTGGGGTTAAGATAAAGGGATTCAACTGGCCTTTTAACCGTCTGAAAAAGTTACATGTTTCACTCATTTGGAATCCTCCATGAAGCGTTTAAGCACTGACTTGCCTAGGGTCACGCTAGGTACTAAGACACCAAAATAAGGTAAAAGGCTTCCAATTTCAAGTGTGAAGATATGGCACAACATCCAAGGGAGTATTTTGACAAGATGGAAAAGATGTATAAATACTTGCACATTGACATGATCAAATACGGTACCCTTTGACTGGCTGTGCCTGAGGAGATGCCCTAACTGGGATTGAAGACACAGAGGCAGAAGGCAGAATTCAGTGCAGAGGGCAGTCTTTGGTCAGGGTGGAGCAGGGAGAAGTCATGCCCTCCTGTGAGGCCGAGTGGCGGAGGGGATAAGCCTTCTCCAGAGAGGAATGGTGGGCTCTGCATCTCATCCTATTTCTGCTCCAGACTGGTTATTCCTCATCTGGGGAACTCCTCTAACCTATTTAGTATTGGAAGGTGAAATTATCAAAAAAAAAAAAAAGCATTCATTTGAGAGACAGAGAAGAGGGTTAGGATATGCCAACATACACCAGCCCAGTCTCCTGGGTGACCATGTAATCTGCTCTATTTTACCTCTCTCCCCCATCTGATTTCTCCTCAAGTGGGCAGTGTAAGAATCAGGACAAAGTCTCATTGAATCTTCAGTAAGGGGGTGGCTCTGGAGAGTCCCATCATTCCAAGAAAAGAAGGCCACACATCCTGTCAAAGTGGGAGCAGTTCCATTTGAATAGTGCAGGAGCAACTGAGGGGCCGACAGTCACAACTGCTGGGGTTCTCTCTTGCCCAGGCTCCCAAAGAGAAGTCACTCTGGTGACCTGGCTGTGGCTTTCCTGCATTTAGTCTGCAGGGTCCATCTCCTCTTGGACAAGTAGGTTACTGGCAAAAGGGGTTGATTTCAGGCACACAGCTAGAGACACAGCAAGAGAAGAGAATTTTATCAATACCTCTGACATTGCCCCTGAACCAAAAGTAACTCCTGGTAAGCTTGAGTGACATACATTAGGAGTTGCCACTTTGGGATGTAAGTTCCATGAGAGCATGGGACTTGCCCCTGAGCCACTGATTTATACCCAACTGAGCACAGAGGCAGCATATAATGATCATTAAATATATATTCTACTAATACATTAAATGTTAGGGATGTTTACTCACACTCAAATTCTCATTCTGGCACATGAATTTTAATTGGAGTCTAGCATATTTTCCTTCCATGAGCAGTCAGGCTTCTCCCTCCCTCCATCTTGTACATGCATAAAATAGCATTATTGTATATAAAATCAAACCCTGTGATCAAACCCTGGAGTCTTATAGAGATGAAAATATCCTGAACGTTTTTGCCCTCTGAGCTGCAAGTGGCCAGACAGGAGACGGTGTCCATCTAAAAATGGACCCCATCCATACACCACCGAGTGGAGAGCGTCTCCACGTTGACTACAGTTCACCTGGGCTGGGAAACTTCTCTAGGACACATTCGCTACAAGAGATTTGTTGGTGCTACAAATACTAGTGAGTGCTCTAGAAATGTCTGGAGCTTTCTTCACGATGTGGAGGAAAGGTTCAAAGAACATCTTTAATAAACATATTTCAAAGTCAGTAATAAATAGCAACTTTGTACCCAGTTACTTATAATTTAATTACTTTTTTCAATATACTTAAATATACAGCTTTAGGCCTATCTCTCTAAATTCTAATAAAAAAATTAAAGGACATTAGTTAATTTAAAAATATGAAAAAATTTTAAGTTTAAATTTCTGTTTAGACTAACAGACCAAATCTGGTCTTCTGTTATCACGAGGTTGGTAAATCACAAAAAGGATTATTCTTTTCTTCGCTTAGTATGTATGATTGATTTGACATAAGATGAACTAAATATTATCAACAAATGTATCAAGAGACCAGGAGAAGGGATAAGCGTCAAATTTAATGAAATCAATTGGAAACAAATCCACAGACGCATTAATTAAGAATTTGAGAACCAGGTACGAGCCAAACACTTGGTGCTGCACTTAAGGCAGGGAGTAAAAGAACCACGAGGCTCCTGCCTCAGCCTCTTGTCATCCAGTGGGGGAGACAAACACTAATATAATCATTGTTTAAATATAAAATTTCAAAATGTGCTAAGTGCTCTGAAGGAAAAGCCAGGTTTCTCAGACAACACAGAACAAGGGACCTGATCTTGTCTGGGATGACACAGGGGTGGATTTCCTGAGGCACTGATGCCTGTGCTAAGATCTGAAGGGTGAGGGAGGACGGAGGTAACCAGGTGGTTATGGTAAGGAGAGCACAGCGTGAGCAAAAGCCCATGGTAGGAGGGGGCCCATGCTTTCCATGACTGCAGTCGGCTGGTACAGCCTGTGCAGAGAGAATGAGGCAGAAAGCAGTCCATGTTGTGGCTAAGAAGCTACCAGGTTACACAGGGCCCTGAGTCCAAGATAGAGACTGTGGTCTTTATCTCAGAACAGTGGGGAGACTTGAAGGATTTTTAAGCACAGGTGATGTGCATTGTGAAAAGACTTCTCTGCTTGCAACGTGGAGTGTGAACTAGAATGTGGGAAACAAGTGAGGAGGCTATTTCCCTGGTCCAGATGAACTGAAATAGTAGTGTGGACTGGAGTGGTAACAGTGATGGTACAGAGGAAGGGATGTACATGGAACTGGGCAACGTCCAGTGAGTAAAAGTGTAAGGTTTAGTCATATTTTGGATGTGGGGGATGAAAGGGGAGGTAACAAAGGTACCTTCAGAAAGAAAAAGGTTAAAGAATTCTGAGTTCTGCTACAGGTTGAATTGTGTCCTCCCCCCGAATATGCTGGTGTCCTGACTACTAGTACCTCAGAATGGGACCTTGTTTGGAGACAGGGTCTTACAGAAGTAATCAAGTTAAAAGAAGGTCATCAGAGTGGGCCCTAATCCAACACGATTGATTGGATACAGAAACAGACAAGCACAGAGACAAGACAAGGTGAAGAGACACAGGGAGAAGACAGTTATCTACCAGCCAAGGTAGATCCTTGAACCAGATTCTTCCCTTACAGCCCTCAGAAGGAACCAAATGTGCCCACACCTTGATTTCAGACTTCAAACCTCTAGAACTCTAAGACAATAAATTTCTGTTGTTTAAGCCACTGAGTTCGTGGTACTTTGTTACAGCAGCTATAGCAAGATAACACATGCACATACAGCCTAAGGGAGTTATTCTTTCCACAAGAGACATAAGCTTAGGAGGTCATGAACAGAGACTTCCTGTGTACGTTTACCCAACTCTTCTTTTTTTTTTTTTGCAGTACGCGGGCCTCTCACTGTTGTGGCCTCTCCCATCGCAGAGCGCAGGCTCAGCGGCCATGGCTCATGGGCCCAGCCGCTCTGCTGCATGTGGGATCTTCCCGGACCGGGGCACGAACCCGTGTCCCCTGCATCGGCAGGCGGACTCTCAACCACTGCGCCACCAGGGAAGCCCTACCCAACTCTTCTTAATGTCAGCAGCTTGTATAACCAAGGCACATGAGTCAAAAGCTAAGACATATTAACATATTGCAACTAAAATGCAAGCTTTATTCAAATTTCACCAGTTTACCACTAATGTCTTTTTCATGTTCCAGGACCCAACTCAGAATTCCACGTTGCATTTAGTCATCATGTCTTCTTAGTCTCTATTTGTGATACTTTTTTTTTTTCATGACTATAACAGTTTTCAAGAGTACTGGTCAGGTGTTTTGTGCAATATCCTCAAACTGGGTTTGCCTGATTTTCTCGTGATTACAGTGGGATTATAGGTTTGGGGGAAGAATACCAGGCAGGTAGCATGCCCCCCTCATCACATTGTATCAGGGCTACATGACATCAACAAGACTTGTCACTCTGATGTTAACCTTGAAAACCTGGTTAAGATATTGTCTGTAAGATTTCTCCACTATACAGTTACTATTTCCCCTCTCTATGCTCTATTCTTCAGGAGTGAATCACTATGGCCTGCGCACAGTCAAGAGAAGGGGAAATTTTATATTTTATTTTTAAAGTCTAAAAGAAAATAGTCTTCATAAGCACATCTATCTATCTAGCTATCTATCTATCTAGCTATCTTTCTATTTATGTTACTATTGGCTCGGTCCACCCATCAGCACTGCACTAAAATAGCTAACAGGCATGATCCAGCTGGCTATCAGAGCAGAGCTTCTGAGTGCTAAGTGTTGCTTTTAGAAAGTAGAGAAATTACTAATGACTGAAAGGCAATGTAGAAATTGCAAGGCAGAGAATGAGATAAACTGAAGATGTTGGATAAATTACCTACATAAAGTACTGCCTATGACTTAGCAGATAAATGTCAGTATACATTCTTGGATGACAACACCTTCAAAATAAGGTCAGGGAATCTGCTAAGTTGTAACAGTCTTGGCAAGGCAGAGGAGTTAACAAGGGTAATTAAGAGGGGTGGTGAACAAGAGATATGGGGTCCACGAATTTAGATGGGTGAAGAGGTATCCATCTCAGTTCACACTCACAAAGTTTGCACAGTATTTTGTATCCTGTCAAGAATGGTTTGCAGCAGTTACTTTAACTGATGAAACCACCTAGCAGTCCAGCAAAGGAAGGGTCCTTAGACATCACTCACTGCAAATATCTCATGGTGCAAATAAGGAACCAAGGTCCAGAAAAGTTAGCTGGCATTCTCAAGTTTATAGAAACATGTATTGGCCTAGGAGAGACTAGAGGGAAAATTCCCAACTTTTTTCAAGTATTTTTCCAACTATCTCTTGATCTCTCTTATTTTAGACTCTAGTTTGAAGACAGGAGCAAGATGCAGAGGGTTGCATATTAGCTGGCTCAGAAGAGCCACACAAGCCCAGTGAAGATGGCCTTATGTGATGACGGTGACACATGGATAGACTCCACTCTGCCTTCAACTCTAATTAAACTATTTGTATTTACACAGATTTCAGAACTCTCTTACAACATGGATCACAATTACAGAATTTAACTTTATCTTAGGTCAAAACCTGTCCCCACAAATTTAACAACTCAAAAAATAAGAAGCACTAGGATTTAGACAATATAATCTACCCAGAATTTATTTTACTCTTGTTTTCCAGTACCAACAATATAAATAAGATTGCCCATACCATATAAACACTCACGATGATATGAACTTTCTTTCTCTTTTATAGTTTTGTATTATTTTTCAACAGGGAATTGCTGATGAAAATCTTTTTCACATGAGAACCCTTGAAACACCTACTTAAGCTTAGCTAGATATATTTACTTTTAAAAAATGAGAATAGTTACAAACAGAATAATTAACACATATTGGGTACCAAAGAATCTATCTAGATTACTTGTTCAAATATCAGAAATGATGACATAAATAATTGCTAGATATTCCAGAGGTTTGGACACACATTCTTTCAAACCACATCAATTCATATTATCTTTCACTCTGGTAAGCAGAGCCGTTTTCTGAGCTCAAGACACTTCCTGAATGTCAAACGTGAGCATATGTTTGGATCCTTAGTGGTGCCCTGAATGGGTAGATTTCTGTAACTAACTCCATGCTTGCATCCATTCATGTAACTTGAACAAGGGAACTTACACAATAATAGTAATAAGTAATCCCCCCCTTTTTGCTGGTTAAATCAGCCTGACATAGAACATACTTTTCTTCTGCCTACTTTCCTTCCTCCCCCTGCCCCATCATGTTCTCAGCATCTTCCCCATCATTACCACCTTCATCATCACTTCCTTCAACATATCCTCCTCTATCCTAATCTCCTGCTTCTACTCCTGCTGTTGCGCCTCCTCCTACTCTTCATTCTGAGCATCCTATATCAGACCCATGCCAAGTAATCCACTCCTGGAGTGGAGGAAGAAATGGAACGATTCTTCCACCCATAAACAGCCCGTGAAGAGTCTGGCACCTGGAGGGCACCACCAGGGGTTCTGGAGCTGTTTTTACAAGGCCCTCTAAATGAGACATGCGGATCCTTCATGTCCTCATTTAATGTATGCTGAGGTTCCCTTTAGTTTTGCTTTTACTGTTTAAACTTTATTCACTTAGATGCACATTCTTGAAATGGGCTGTTATGATAATTCCTGAAATTCTTAAAATCACACAGTACCTGTTGCCAAGGTAACACGATATGGGTAGATGAAGGGAACAGGGACATTGATTATTTTAAAATTCTCAAGTTGTATGAATGGTGTGCAGCAATATAGCACTAATGAAAGCATGGCCTGTGTCTAAGACCACTCAAATGCTTCCCCAGACACAGTCATATAGAACAATCTTTAGGAGATCATTTTTCAGTGCTCTGGCTTAAATCAGTGTTTGCTTCTTCTGTTTACTTAATGATCTCCACAAGCTTTACCTAAGAGCTTGCCCACTTTTACTGGTTTTCCCTTTTAGCAATATTGTGGTTGAGCCACTTAATCCTGGATATATGTATCATAGGGAATAACATCAAGCTCATATATATCGCAGAACATACCAAAGGTTGGTATGAGTATCTGGAAGCCATTGGTAATCAAACAAACAAAGAGACAGACATGGATCTGACATTCCATTTATCTCAGTATGTTGCCAGTAGGAAAGAGGAACACACGTCAGAGCCTCACAGTTGTATCTTTTCACCCATCCCAAAATGACTGACAACATTAAAAGATAGCCTATTTTATTATTTTGCAATAATTATACTATACAATGAATTTGACTATATACCTCAGTGCCCAGCATAATTTAGAAATGAGGCTTAGTCACACTTCCCACTATTAAAGAATGTGTTAATTAGGGACATTTTTATTTTAATGGTAAACCACTGTACACTTGAGCAACTGGTTCCAACCAGTCTAATGAGTTTATAACACATAAAGAGAATTATATAATGTATTATTATCATGATTGCCACCACTTTACTGAATATATCATTGCCAAATAAACTTGTGGTGCACTCACGAAAAATAAAAGCTCGCGCCTCTCCCATTTCAAAGGATATACAATACCACAGATTTGGGAATTTTAAGGGATTTATATCAAACTAGCATAGAGCAGCACTTGTATATATTTCCAACACATTTGTCCCCAGATAGTCAATGAAAGAAAATATTATATCCATTAAAATAAAGTGATTCAAATTCTATTAAAATACTGTAAAGACATATATAGGGAGAGTGGCAATCACTTCATCTGACGCAAAAAATATGACTTAAAAATGTGTCTGTTTCCATGTTTACTAATTAAGGTCAAGGGCCTGGGCATCTGATGTCCCAAAGCAGAGGAGTGTTCCGCTGGGTGGATATGACCCAGAAATGCACCGAGGGAATATTTAGCAAGTATACACTGACTCCCACGCGATGCACTGGGTCAAAGCCCCCTCTGGTTAAGACAACGACCCTCTGAAGCAAGTGGGAAGGGGCTCCACCCGGAACAGATGTAACCCTTAAGGCTCCCTCCCAATAAGCAGAGACATCAGGTTTTCACTTCAAGCAGACTGTACAATTTTGAGCATTATTTCAAGGGAACACCATAGTATGAGCACTGTAAAAATTTGTGTGGAGGATGGAGGTGATGAAAGGCATTGAATAAATAGTAGCAAAGGCTGGGTGGGAAGAAGCTTCCTCACCTTCACAGTGCTCTGTACCTCAGGAGGAGAGGAAAAAGAAAAAAAAAAAAAAACACCTCTATAGGGAATTTAGAACAAAAATCTATACACACCTCAGATGTGTGAAGTAAGTGATAGCGTAAAAACAGCAATGAACTCAGAGTTATGACTGTCTGCTTTTGTCTTGATTTGGCAACTGGCAGATTTGCTAAAAAAAACAAATGTGCAAATCACATCACCTTCCTGTGCCTCAGGTGTCTCATCTGGGAAATGAAGAGGTTTGAGCTCTGCTATCTAAGGTTACGTTTGGTTCTACCATTCTCTGATTCTAAGACAAAAGTACAAGGGAAAGTCTTTGAGGGCAGCTATTATCTTTGCTCCTTTCATTTCCCATCAGGGCCCAGGGTCCCCTGCTCACTGAGAGCTGTCAAACGAACAGGGGAGCAAGGCTCAGACCTCTCCCAAAGCCACGTCACACGACCTGGCGATACTTGGGACCCCATCTATTCTTCTCTCTCTCCCTCCAACTTGGCCATTTTCCCTCATTCTCTCATCTCTATATGTTTCCCACCTCCCAGCTTCTCCTGTTTAAACACATGAGTTTCCTAAATAAAGAGATTGCCTTTCTATTAAAAAAAAAAAAAAAAAGGCCAATGCCTAAGTAAGACCAGAGCTTCTGTAGAAGCTCCTAAATACCTGTTTAAAATACCTTCAGTGCATCCCCAAGTGGTCCTAAGACCACTTAACTTTGTAGGTGAAAAGCTAGTGCCCTAAAAGGGCAGGTACTCAAAACATAACATGGCTTGTGAATAGAAGAGCAAATGTAAGATGTTCGAGTTAGCTGCTTCCAGTGGGCCCTGGGGCTCTTACCTATCTGCTGTGGCTGACAAAACTATTCATCAGATAGGTAGGATCTGGCTTTTGCCAAACATGGCCAAAAAACGAAATCCTAACGTTCCTAGTATGTGTGCCTCTATTAATTAATCCTTTAAACATTTAGCGACTCACACAGGTTGGGGGTGTTTCCCCCTCCTGAATGAGTGCCTCATTGGCTGGCCTCAGAAGATAGTTGATTGCAAAAAGAACTCGTTACAGCACTTCCCTGGTTAGAACTCAGGACTGTCTGATCTTCTCTACCAATGAACCTTCTACCACCTTCCATCTGGGTGTCTTGCTGAGGACAGAGCACAGATGAGTAAGTGTGCACCCTGGTTATACCCTGTAACCAGTGAAACACTATGAGTTTGACATTTCTGGAAGGTGCCAAACCCCACTGAGTCTCCTGTACCATTCATCCTGCCCCTGGAAGGAAAGAAACTTCAAGCTGTGATCATGATGAAAGATGCAGAACATTCAAAACCAGAAGTTGCTTTCCTTGCCTGTAATTTTCCACTTTCCTTTTTTTGCTGTTAATGCCAGTAATTAATGGAAGTGTTTGTGTTCAAGTGAGATTTCTGTCCCTCCCTCTCAACTGTCGATGTCGGTTGAGAACCAAAAGTCTTCACTATTTGTGAGGTGCAAGAACTACATGTGCCGTGGCTTAGAAGGAAAGGAAAAGACAAGGACAGGGGAAAAGGCAAAGCACAAATGAAAAATCTAACCTCTCGACTGAAATAAGTTTGTTTTAACTAAGGATTTTATAATCAATAAGACCACTGTCTCTTATCTGAATTTATTATTTCAGTTCCAACAATGTATATAATAAATTACTTGTCTCTGAAAACATGCTTCATTTCCTCCATATGCAAATTCCACTTACTCTAAAAGGACATTCAAGGGCATGTTATGTGAATTTTAGGGGGGGACACTTGTAATAGGTAGCTCATGATCAAATATCAATATATTTGATCCTAAATAAATAACTTATTAAATAAATAATTTTTATTATAAATAAATATTTATTTATAAATAAATAAATATTTATTTATTATAATAAATGAATAATTTTATTGCTGTTAACCTTTGTTCAGTGACCTATGCAGTCCCTACAGCATAATTTTATTTGGTTTGCATGGCAACACTGTGATGGGGTACTGTTATTCCCAACGTTCTACAGGTAATGGAACTGAGACTCAAAGAGTTTAGGTAGCCTTTGCAAGGCCACACAGCTGAGTTAGAACTACCAGATCTGTGTGACCCGGAAACAGTGCTCTTAAGGCTTACTTTACACTGTGAGATAGAGGATCTTCTCTGGGAGAGATTATGTGCAAGGTGTGGTCATGAGATGAGAGCACTGGGTGAGAAGTCAGAAAATATGAATGTGAATCTGCATTCCAATGTGTATTTACATTTTTGTTTTTTGTATTTTTTATTGTATTTTTGAAATTTTATTGACGTATAGTTGATTTACAATGTTGTAGTCATTTCTGGTGTACAGCAAAGTGATTCACTTATACACATATATAATACTTTGCATTTGTGAATCCCAAACTCCCGATCCCCCCCTCCCCTCCCCCTCCTCCCGCTTGGTAACCCCAAGCCTGTTCTCTATGTTTGTGAGTCTGCTTCTGTTTCATAGGTAAGTTCATTTGTGTCATATTCCACATATAAGTGATTCCACAGATTCCACATATAAGTGATGTCACATGGTATTTGCCAGTGTGTGTTTATTACACAAACGCCGTCAGGTCATCAGTTTCCTCACCTGTGAAGTGGACATAATTGTTTGGCGGACCCCACTCCTGGGCTGTGCCAGAAACCAAATGAGATACACACACTAGCTCTTAGGAAACCATAAAGGCTATAAAATGTTGTTATTTCAACATTATAAAGAGATATATTAATATCCTAGTTTCTTAAATGGTGGATGAGGATGCAAGTATGAGCAGAACAGTTTTGCAGACACAAGGAGAGTAGAGGAGTTAAATGATGCAAAGTGAGAGAAACAAGACCCATTGGAGGGAAAAATAAGAGAAAGCTTGGTGGGCTTCACGTGGCAGATGGAGCTCACAGAATGCAAACACAGCCCAGAGGCAGAGTCTATTTCACAAGACCCAGAGGAATCAGGCCTTCCCAGGCCAGAGAGAGAAGCACATCTGATGGGGCAGAAAATTATTTGAGACCCTTCGGACTCAATCTATTTCTTAAGATACAGAAAAATATAAATCTGATTGTCTGCCAAATCTTAGACAATAATAAATATTGCATGCAAATGAGAAACCGAAGTAAACGTGGGATGGGATTGGAAATGAGAGGGCAGCCCAGCTTCACGCCAAATAGGAAGGTTTTATGTGCACCATTGTGGATGCACTTAACTTTCTAGTCTTGAACCTTAGCCTATACTTGTAGCCTTCATTTTTTTTTTTTTTTTTTTTTTTTTTTTTTTTTTTTTTGCGGTACGCGGGCCTCTCACTGTTGTGGCCTCTCCCGTTGCAGAGCACAGGCTCCGGACGCGCAGGCTCAGCGGCCATGGCTCACGGGCCCAGCCGCTCAGCGGCATGTGGGATCTTCCCGGACCGGGGCACGAACGCGTGTCCCCTGCATCGGCAGGCGGACTCTCAACCACTGCGCCACCAGGGAAGCCCTGTAGCCTTCATTTTTACGTCCATTCTCTCCTTAACCCCTTGTAACTCGGATTCTATCTCCAGCAGAGTGTGATTCTGATTTCTTCCCATTTCTCAGGCTGTTCCAACTCTGAAAACTTCACTTCTGTTCCTCCTGACCTTTGAGGGAGATTATAACATAGTCTCATTGCTTGGTTCCTGCTCTTTGCCCTGTACACATTCAACTTTCAATATGTTGTCTCTGGTCACGACTTACACTTGCATATAAACAACTTCGAGCGTTTAGCTCCAACCTGTTTCCTTTACTGAACACTGGTTCTGCATTTACCACAGCCTTCTAGCTCATATTCTGTTATTACCTACAGCTTATTATTCACCCTCTTTTTCTTCTGTAATACACCTCTGCCCTTAGCCTTTTTAAAAAATCAGTTATGTCGCCATTTTTCTAATCAGCCAAGGTCAAAACCTCTAATTTGATCATATAAAAAAAAACATCCCCCTTTGACACAACTAGGAGAATGAGGTTGCAAGCAGACTACTCTCACATCTAACCTGTGCATCATACTTTCCCTCTTCTAGTAAAGAGAGAAGTAAATGGGGCTGCTCCATTATTTCTGGGCCATGTTTCTCCCATCCACCCACCTACCCATCCTTACTCTCCTTCTCATTGCCACCATCCTAATTTGGGTCCTATGACTTATTTTGAGGCAATTCACAGACTTTCCTAATTGAAACCACTGTCTCTCACCTTTAGTCTTTCCAATGCATTATTTACATGCTGCCAGATTAATATCCCTAGATGGTTTTATTGCTTTCTAACAAATAACACTTTCACTGGCTCACCAATCTAAGAGGATGCACCTTACCCAGGCATGTCATCTTTTTCAAAGTTTTCATTCATTACGCTCCTACAAAAATCCTTACGTTCTCTCAAAACATATTTTTTCATTGCCGATATACACGTCTTGTACTTCCCTGCCTTTACGTCATTCATCTCATGGTACCATTCTCTGTGTGTGCCCATAACTTTTTATTAACTTTGAGGCATTGTGCCTCAAATAAACTTTAAGTCTTGTTTTCATTACCTCCCATTTTCTCTTCTAAACCTGTAACTGTCACACATGGTCTGTGTGTGTCTGAATTAATGTGTAAGGTACAAAAGTAAATGCATATTATTAAACATGAATAATTTGTCCCAAAGAGCCCTAACATGATGTAAATTCTGAGCCTTACCCTGCCCTTCACTCTTACCTTGAGAAAACATATAGACGTTTCATCATGACCTGAAGGTCAACCCACTCAGGTTCATGGACAATAGTCCTATGTAAACAAACTCAGATGTCTCATCTTATCTTCTTACCCATCCATCAAGCTAAGAATCCTTAAGCTGACACAGATGCTCCCTGTGGCCACCTCCCATGTCTAGCGTTGCTAACCTTGGCAGCCACACCTCACTACATCTCACCTGGTGAGAGAAATGATGGTGGTAGAACATAACCTCAAAGCAGCAGGAACACAGTGTTGGACTTCAACCTGCTTTCTTTGAGATGCAGCTCCAGAGCCATTCACTGAGCAAGGCACCTGCTGTTGGACAGGTGCCCAGCGCCAGGGAGGGCTCATCAACACAGAGGCAGAGCTCTGCCAGCAATCAGAGAGGCTCCGTGCTTCCATCCGTAAGTTAGTTGCAAATATAGCAGAAACAGGAACAAATACACGACTAATCCTGCATGGGCTTGGGAGTGGTGGTGGGATGAGAAGGAGAAAGACAAAGGACACAGAAGCCGAAAGGGAGGGGAGCCCTGGACACAATGGTGGGAAACCCAGACTACGGGCTTGAGTTCAGTTTCGGAGGGATCAAGTTTTCATCTGTTAATAAGATTGCTTTAGATGATTTGGGATATTTTCAGTTCTTTACATTTCTATAATTCTAAAAAGGAAAGTATCAGAGAAGAGAGAGAAGGAGGGAGAGAAAGCGCCCTCTTGACTGGAACCAGGTAGACTCGCCCATGTATTCATTTCTACAATCTTCTATCTTCAACATACGTTATCTTAATAATTAATCAGGAACAATTATACAAGTTTACCACTCCCTTTCCTTCTTTCTTTCTTTGGCCCCCTCCTTCCTTTCTTCTTTCTTTCTTCTTTGTTCTGTTTCATTTCAATACCAGCCTTAGCTGCCATCAGAAGCTCAGTGGGGCTCTATGGAAACGAATCCTGGAGGCCCCTCTTCTTTTTGTCAAAACAGAACAGAGGTTATGTTGAAGGGCAGCCAGGAACTTTGGCACTGGCCAGAGTGAGGATTAACAAGAGATGAGAGCAGTGAATGAGGCCCAGTCCTCAACCTGGATCTAGCTCTTTTCACATCCCTCACCACCCCCATGTCATAACCTGCCACCACCTGGGGCTGAGCATGGCCATGATAAACTGTGGAAAACAATGCATCCGTCAGCCAGGCCTGCACTGCTTGCCTAGGACCTCCTGATCACATGCCCTGCCTTAGAAGTAGTCAAATGACTTCATGAAACTCCTGTATCTCAAACATCTTCTGATCTCTTTCTCTAGATCAGACATGCTTAAGCCCTAAACATGACAGTTGAAAGAAAGGAAAATCCTAACCTTAGTTCATTAGCGAAACATCGCCTTTTCTCTCCTTTTCTGCTCACGTTTTACCCAGCATCACTATCTACTTGGCTAAGGAATGTGCTTTGTGTTAGGCCTTTCTGGATACCGCTAAGCTAGAGCAGAAATGACAGAAGATTCATATCTTAAGTAGCCTTGGGAATGATGGTTGTGTGTACCTTAGGGTTACTATCTACGAAATGAGACTATCACCAGAATTAATGAAGATTATCATCATTATGACCCCGTTTCTGTCATGAATCCTTGCATATCTCCCTCACCCAGCATGCAGCTTTCTGTGTTTCCAGAAGGGAGGAAGCGGGATATACATGGGTGTGTGCGCGTGCGTGCGTGTGCGCGCGCGCGCACACACACACACACACACACACACACACACACATATTTCCTCCCAGAACCCACCCCCCCACTCCCATGTAGGGACCTGAAGACGGTGATGACTGTGGCAAATAGACTCCTGCCTGGGAAAGAAGTCTCAGGAGGCTCTAGGAAAGGAGATTTGGGCTAACTTGCCAACCAATCTGGTCGCTTCAGTCAAAGGTAAGCCCAGTCTTTTCCTCCCATGTTCCTTCCCCATGCCTTTTCCAAACTTTCCGTCCTTTACTCCACGACATAGAGGAGGAAATTGCATGGTTACAAGGAATTCACTTATGTAACAAATATTGTGTGTGGTGACATTGGACACCCACAGGTGAATTATTTGCCTCATTAACTTGTACTTTCTATAAGGTCAAGATAGGGATATTCCAGGAAGCCCATGATCAGTGGTGGAAGAATGGGAAACGTAAGCTTACAGCAGTAGATAATGAAGACCATAAAGATGATGATGGTAAAGCAGAAGCTAAACTTTTTTCAAATATTTACCACATGCCAGGCATTGTCCTGAAAGCTTTGCATGTATAGCTCTAATAACCTTATGATATAGACACACACACATAGACACACAAAGATGAGATTCAAAACCATGTTCATTTGCATCCTTTGAACCCATTTTTTAAAAATATTTCACTTATTTATGATGTGGCCAGTGTATGATGCAATTTAAGTGTTTGAGAAGTACAGTTATAGAATTGGACAACCAAAGTTCAAATTCTAGCTCTCGTTCTCACTGTTTATGTAAACTTGGAAAATTCATTAACGCTCTACTACTCCACTTTCATCTTACAAAATAAAATATTAACATTCACCTTACAGGTTATTGTGAAATTTATATTCATCACCCCACAGATCTTGACACAAAATGTCAGATTTGGGTGCTCAAAATTTTTGGTTTCCATCTAGCACCCAGATCTTGATTTCTAATATAATTCCACAATCAAAGGAACCAGGGTTCCTTGAAGAAATGGCTCATTCTAGGAATGGGGCAGGAAATACTCAATATGAACCTGGAATACCTTACAGCACTTGAAAGAAAGGAATAGCTAACAATCAAACCAACCAAAACCCCACAATGATGGGTATATGGTCAAAAGAGACAACTGAATGACCTCCCAATAGCCAAAGCTACATAATTTAAACAACAAAATAAAACAGTATTAGATTATAATCCAAACATAAATATCCATGAGTCCATACTGTTATAAATGATTGCATTATTAATACATTGTGGAGAATAGAAAAATTTCATGTTCAGAAAAGCTGCAAATAATTTATACAGATGCCTTACCTTCAAGCAGATGGAATATGACTTCCTATTCCTTAAGTGCGGGCTGTGTACAGTGATTTTCTTCCAAAGAGGACAGTATGAAAAGGGGAAAACCACAGTCATTTTACAGTGGAGAAACCTGCCAAACACTTCCTGAGCCGGGGGATCAAGGTCAACATCAACAACGATAAGTCGTGTTGATAGTATATGTGTTGAAAATGGTATTTTGACATGATGTGTTGAAAATGGTACTTTACCTCTGTGGTTTTCTTTTCCAAAATCCATAACCCCAATCTTTGAGAAAAATATCAAAGAAATTTCAACTGAAGCATACTCTACAAAGCATCTGACCAGTATTCCTTAAAACTGTCAAGGTCATCAGAAACAAGGAAAGTCTGAGAAATTGTCACAGTCTAGAGGAGCCTAAGGAGACATAACTAAATGCAGTGTCATGTCCAGATGGGGTCCCCAGAACAAAAAAAAAGGACATTCAGTACAAAAAACAAGGAAATCTGAATAAAGTGTGGACTTCAGTTAATACTAATGTACTGGCTTGTTCATTTTGACAAATGTCCCACACTAACATAAGATGTTAACAATAGAGGAAAATAAGCATGTGGTATTTGGGGAAGTTGCTGTATTATCTTTAAAGTTTTTATGCAGATCTAATACTTCTCTAAAACGAAAGCTTTAAGGTGGCAAATATTTTTAAATGTTGGATGCCTTCTCTTCTTTTATAACAACTGATGGATAATTGTTAGTGCAAGGGAAGCACAGCAAAGGTGCTAGATTTAGGCAGTGAGGGTAGCTGTGTATTTAAAGGGGCCTCACTCTTTATTTTCTCATGACTTCCCAGAGTCCCTAACAGGACTGGGCAAGGGCATCTCAGTTAAAAGGGGGTCTCTTTGACCCTGCGCCTGGGAAGACTACGGTGACAAAGTGGGGTTAGGAAAGGTTCTGAAGAGCTTTAACGAGGAAATGTGTTTTTCTAAGGGTTCTGCACTCTGGACATGGGTTGCTCTAGTGGACCATGGAGATGTTATTTTGTTTCTTTCAAACAGAAATCATGGAGCCCCACCACACACTCAGAAAGGTCCCCAGGCTACCTGTGGACAACTTCCGCTCACCAATATACAAAGGGATTGCCTGAGGTGGGCAAGGTTAAATGGGAGAGCAGAGAGGAGCTGGTGGGAGAGGGGGCAAAAGGGAAGTGAGTCCACTGAGGAATGGGGAGAAGACAACTCTGATCCTCTACTTCAGCAACGACAACGATAAACATCCCAGCTCAGGGACAGCTCTCTGCCCGGATCCCTAGAACACGCTAGTGCATTTCCAATGTCCTCATTCCCCAGGTCTCTGTATCAGCCAAAGACAGATGGTCTGTGACTGCCAGGTGATCAGAAAAACTGCCAAGTCAAGGAAACCTGTGGAGTAAAATGATGTGGTAATTCCAGTTAGCTGAAGGATGAGGCTCAACTGGCAGAGCTGGGGAGGACTGTGCTATACACGCAATAGCTCTTTTCCACTGAAAAGTATGTCTACAAGCCCGAAACTAGCATCTTTCAACCTCAGCCTCCTCCCACTCCCATTTCTGGAGCTATCAGTAGGCAAAGCCCATATATTATATCTTGGGCATGCAAGCTGACTGTAAAAAAGGCAGGGCTGACTTATGTCTGTTGTGTGGAACACAAGCTCTATTGGCTTCTGTCTTTCATCGCAAGAGCTGAGTGCTCAGATGTTAAAGCTGTATCTCAAAGAAGTTACGCTAACGTCTTAGAGAATTTTTTTTCAAACACAGACTATGTAGTGCACTCCACAACTATTAAAACCATCTTCTGCATCGACTTACCACTAATCATCTCTTCTCCACCTTCAATGGCACGCGATTATAGAGATGACTAAGGTCCTAATAAGAAGGATTAAGTCCTAGGTCAAGAGAGCTAACTTGGGAGAGATGGTGGTAAAAGGAAGGGGGAAGGAGTGGCAACAAGTACAACATAAAAGACTGGGAATTCACAGTCCAAATAGCATATTATGGCGGATTTGGACATGGAGTTAGAAGTTTTCAGAGTCTAGAGATAAAATGCCTCATCTGTCAATTAAGTGGTATCCAGGCATGTGACGCTCTCGCATGAGCTCAGGGCTTCCAAAACTTAGGGAGCCTCCTGTGTTTCCACTTGTTGAACTTCCCTGGCTCCATGGAGGCCTTGTCAGATTCCAAAATACATGCCTCTTCGTGCAAAGCCACAGTATGACGGAGACGCAGAACAGTGGGGACAAATGAAGGAAAAATCTAGGTGTTCCTGTTGGAATCCAACCTCCCTTTCTGCCCTGTGAGCCAGACAGCCCTCAAGTCTTCTCTCATCCCTTATACCCAAGTGATTGGAAGAGGTATCCAAGGATGGCATCCTTACTTTCTCTCTCATCTCCTTTTCATCAGTGTGGCTATGACAACAGTCTCCTGGGATTCCACTTATCCCCTGTGTAACCCATTTGCTCAGAAACCTACCATAGCTTTGTTCTCATATCAAGTCTCTTCTCCCTCCTCAGACTGTCTTTCAATGGTTTTCCTAACCTTGCCTACAGCTCCTTGCTCCCCAGGCAGGCCCTCCCTTCTCAACTCACCAATCAGCTCACTGTCCCTAAACTACGGCAGGCTGTCTCCCATAACTGTGTGCATGTGATCCCTGCTGCTAGGAATGCCCTTCTCCTCTTCCTCTTTCTCCAAGTCCTGATTCTCATGTTGTGTATGGTGTCCAGAAAGCATCCTTTAGGACACAATTCTATTATTTTCAATTATTTCATGAAGGATCTTGATTATTAATTTATATCTCATCTTGTTCTAAAGAAAAATTCAGATAGCTTCACATTTTAGTATTTCTTTAGCAGTAAAAAATGTTAAGTTGCTTGAAGGACACAGACTATGTCTGTGCTTCATTGTTACCTTCCAAATCCTAGGCCCAAAGTCGGGAATGGTGAAGGGAATGGACTGGCTGGCAGTGGATGGAATCCTTCAGGGTAAAGGGAGGAAGTTCCGGAATCAACCTACATGGTCAAATACTGGCTCTTCCACTGTGCAGGCACCTACCTTGTCCCATTACTGGCAGGGTTAAATGAAATGTCACACAAGGCACTTAAAACAGTGCCAGGCACCAAGCAAGTACTCATTCGTGGGCAGCTGTTCTTGTGGTTTGTGTTGTTATTATCTTCACTGCTCTCATGTCCAGTAACAAGTCTAGTCAGGGCATGCATGCGTTCGAGACCTTGCTTCCATCACAGGCTCATTCCTGATCCTTCCTCACACTGTGACTTTCCACTGCTGTTTTTGCTGAGACATGTTTCACCATCATCACCACACTGCCCTGCCTTTTTCCATTCTCCTATCTTTGGAAAATGGTTTCTTCCAAAGGGCAACTTTGCTGGATTTGTCCATCGTTATCCAGGGCAAAGAAAGACTGGCACCAGAAAGGTACTCTTCGATGGGGGCGGGCAGGATGATTCATCCAGGCTTCCCCAGGGAAGCCCAACCACCTGGTGCTTTGGCTTCCCAAGCCATCATCATATCCGGAGAGAGTCATCCTGTAGGCAGACACGTGTATGCTGCATGGTGGAAAAAGTTATCAATGATGCCAATTAAAATATTGGTATTCCTTTTTTTTTTTTTTTTTTTTTTTTTGCGGTACACGGGCCTCTCACTGTTGTGGCCTCTCCCGTTGCGGAGCACAGGCTCCGGACGCGCAGGCTCAGCGGCCATGGCTCATGGGCCCAGCCACTCCGCGGCATGTGGGATCTTCCCAGACCGGGGCACGAACCCGTGTCCCCTGCATCGGCAGGCGGACTCTCAACCACTGCGCCACCAGGGAAGCCCAAAATATTGGTATCCTGAGTTATAAAAAAAAAACCAGAAACAATCTTATACTGTCTGCAGTCATCTCAAACATACCTTTTAAGCCACACATCCCTCCTCTGGGTAGACAAATGACAGTTATTGCTCAGAAACATTTGGGGGGTCCATTGTGAGCCAAGGACTTAAGTGCTCTTCTGCCAGCTGTCCTTACAGTATGTGTCGTCTGGCAAGGTAGTGTTTATCTGGTTACCCTGTTATCAAGGTGGACACTGTCTATTTCTCCTTACTAGGGAAAGACTAAATTCTGAAACATTAAATCCCAGCCATTCAACTTCTGACACAGTCACACACAAGCCTTGTATTATCATTACCGCTCTATTGCGCCAGTCTTTATCATTTGCTCTTGCCCTGAGTTTTCCTCTATTCCCCTTTCTCATTTCAGCTCTTATTCTCACGTCAGACAGGTCTGGAAACATCCAGACCTGAGACCAGCCCTCCAGGAACATGTGAGCAGCAAGTCCATATGGAGAGGCTGGCTCTCTCCTCTCATTCGCTCTCACTCACCCCTCCCTCTGCCCACACTTTACCCGCTGTGGATTGTGTTGAAAGCCTGAAACAATACTGGCAAGGTCACACTGTTTGATTCTGCTGTCAGTTTAAATTATGTCTCAGCTTTTATATCTAAATCAAAATACAAGAGAACAGAAAAAGAGAGACAGCAAAGAGACATGGCAACATCCTACGGCGAGTGGAGAAATGACATTTCAATTGGCCAATTGATCTGTTCCCTTGACAGCTGCCCCCCTTGCTCACCCCAAATCATTATTTAACATACATAAACTCTGAGCCCACTCCAAGCTCTCTGTGGATGGAATGTACGCCTTCTTCTGGAGGGGAGGGGAATAAGATATCTTCTATAATGGTAAAAATAGGAACATTATTTTAAGATGATGATTTTTATTAATAAACTAATTGATCATTTAGATTAAAAGCAAGCTATTTATTCTCTGAACTTATGACTGCAGTGGACTACAATTTTCTAAGTTCTTATAGAATACGTGTGGATTGTAGTGTCTATATTTTGTTCCGTTTAGCAATAACCAAGACAAGATTTTAAAACAACGTTCCACTATTGGGCTGTGTCTAAATAACATTTTCTTGAAGCCAAGGGTAAGAAATGGCTGATCTGGTGCCTATGGCGGTTCTCCATTGGTCCTAAATTTTATATACCCCTATTCAACAAAGGATAATTCTTTTTGTTTTACAAGAGAGTTGATGTGGAGCCTTTAACTGAAGAGATTTCACAGAGGGTTCCTTAAGACAACTGTCCTTTAGTCTTTTATAACTTCAAAACAGAGTACAGTCGTTGTAAGAAAAGTTGACAGAATTTGGAACAAAACTGTTAAGTACTATATAGTCATGAGATAAAACCACATTTAAATATGCTATGAATTGATGTCTTCCTAATGATATCACCATCACATTAAAAGGGTTACAGCTATTCTTTTAAATTCTGAGATTGTTCCCCATTAGAATAAATAGTTCACTAGGTTTGTAACCTTTCTTGAATCTATTTTAGGCTGAAAAATGTTTTTAAATCCTTATAGTGGGCTCCATTTTTCGTTTATCCTCCAGTAGTATTTGGTTTATACTGATCCAGCCTTGACACATACCAGCATTTCCCAAAGGGGGTTTACATTAAAAGAGATGGACTGCCTTGAAATAAGTTATAATTAGTTAAAAGTCAGATGTCCTAATTCCGTTTCCACTCTACTACTGTGTGGTCATTAACTGACAAGTTTCTAAAGTTCTCTGAGCCTCAGTTTTGTTTTGTTTTGTTTTTCAATCTGTAAACTGGAGTTACCACTACCTGACACAGGTACTTTTCAGTGTTCGTGAAGGCTAGGAGTGTGATAACATGGCATTGCTTTTTATTTAGACGATTGTAAGATCTTAGGGTCTGTTGAGGACTGTGGCTTTGTGTACACCATGTACTCACCTTCTAAGCTAACAGGCACCTTTGGTCTCAAATTCTGCAAAGACAACTTCCCTCGAGGAAGCATTACTGCATATTTTCATTAATTAATAAACTTTTGATTTATGCCCAGTGAAATTATCAGTGGTTATAAAGACCCTGGTGGTACTGTAGAAGCAGAATGGTTGGTTGTTACTTTGAAAACCCTCTTTGGGGTAATAGGGTTAGAAGTGGTCGGTTCTTACAATGCCCCACCAGAGCGGTAACAATAGAAGAGTCCTGTTACTCTCATGTCCCCTCGGTTCCAACAGCAGGAGAAAAGCTGACTTCACACCCACACATCTACTCCCTCCACCTGGGGCTGTACCAGTGAAATGGTCACTTGTCAGAATGTGTACCAGGTCTCTCAGGAGCACCGTACTTTAACTGTCTTTGTCTCTCTGAGACTGAATATGTTTAGCACTTGTAACCATCAGGTGGAGAGGTACAGCTCTCTGCTGAATATATTAAGTATCAGAATACCATGACGCTGTATCTTCATTCAAACTTACTCTTAGATCTTTCTTCGGTTCTCCCAATCAAAAAGTCATTGTTTCAAATAGGCTTAGAGTAAAAGACTGTTTCACAAGTTGCTCTTCTTGCCTAACTCAAAGCTGAAGTGGCGGAAAGGAGGAAAGTAACTCCAAGAAAGTGGCATAGTGTATATTGAAACTTGGTGACTTACTTATATAATGTAACTACCCATTTTTGCCACATAAAAGACTAGGTCTTTTATTCAATTCAACATTAAAGGGGTGGTCACCTTGATAAGAAAAATGAAAACATGGGTTGGGCTTTACCTCTCTTCTCTAAATCCAGGGTGAGCAATTCCCAAAGGCAAGACTGGGCTTGGAACAGGGTGTTCGGTCACTGTGGGGAGGCCATTGTGTATGGGCTTTTTGTTTTATGAATGTTCTTTGTTTTCGTGTTTTGGTAAACCTTCATTAAAATCTCCTCCACTATGGCCTTGACTCAAAGATCAATCCTGAAGATGTGTTGTTTGGTAGCTGGCCATCAGGACTAGTATAAACCCTTACTAGTCCCAGATCTACTCCAATAATAGGTTGTAAGAATTCCAACAGTGGCAGATGGAGATGGGTCACTGGGGAATCATTTTACAGATGACATCCAGTTCCTCAGTAGAGAATCTGCTCCATTTTATTTAGCCTAGAGATACAGAGGAAAACACTCTGCTTCTTTGCATCACCCCCATGCGGCCATCAGCTGTGACATCACTCTGCAAAATCACTTAGGTTCTGTGGACCTTGTCTCTCACCAGGAGGCTCTTTGCAGTCTCAGCATCCAGCTGCCTCTGAAGGCCAGGGGCTGTGAGATCAATGCTTCCCTCAAGCTTTTTCTTAAAGCCCACATTTGGGCTTTTGCTGTTCAAATAGATGCCAGTGAAGCCCAGCTCATTTTCAACAATATTCGTAGGCTGAATATTTCAAGGCCCTCCAGAAAAACAAGGATCAAGTTTCAGGTTAGGTCCTGATGGCATCTGCCTTTTCCATTCTTGATACCCTCCATGATACTTTGGAGGTCCAGGTGCTGGAATGGGTGCCTCGTATCTGTTGATGCTAACAGGGTAGTCAGAGTGGTGAACTCGCTGCCACTTCCAGGTAAACCCCAGGCAGGTTACTGAAAATTACTGACCTACCCACAGATGGAAAAGCCACCAACTCAATATGAGTGTCACCAATTTTGCCACAGTGAAACCTCCTGACCTACCAACATCACCACATACTGAGGTGAGGAGTGCTCACTGAGGGTGAGCAATGTGGGGAGAAGCTCTAACGCATGTGCCCTCTTTCTACCGAGGTGAAGTCATCTCAGCCCAGATCTAGTCAATCCCAGCTAAGCAGCTGGTCATCGAGATAAGCCTTGCAGTGGCCAACCTGGTGGAGGCCTCCCCTCACACACACAGAGGCAGATCCAGCTCTGGTGGGGCCTGGAGCTGATACAGTCCTTTACATATTTCAAAGACTCTATTTAAGAATACATAATTAGGTGCAAAAGCACACAGAAGTCTTAATCCATTGCAGCTTAGTGATTAGGCTTTTGCAACTTTACAAAATCACATGACCATGAAAACTCATCGTCAGGGCCCCTCCAGGGCTTTGGCAGAGCACCATGCAGGAGAGGGGGAGAATACATGAAGCTTAAGCTTCCACAGCTTTAGGGCAAACTGGCCTTTAAACGCATCTTCTAAACTTAAATGCTTTTGGGGGGAAAAAGAAAGACTTATCTAAGCATGAAAATATATCATATAATGAATATATCACATAAGGAACCATACAAATCAGGTATTGAACTAAGACTTGCAGTATTTGATTAGACAATTCCATTTTTATTGCGTGCCTGCAACAATGTGCTAGCTGAGCTCTACACTGAGGAAGGTTCACAGATGAGGATGAATTGCCCCTTACCTATGAGGAGTTCAGAGTATAGTGGTGGAGTCAAGCATACTTTTTAAGTAATCCAGCAGATGAACAAGTAATAAAGCTCTGTTAAATCAGTTCATTTGACATAGGTGATCTATGAAGACTTCTCTTAAGAGACAGATTCTGAACTGGGCCACAAATGCTAAAATATATTTGCTAGCACGTGTGGGCAGAATAGCTATTGGACAGAGAGGCTTGGTAAACCAAAGCCTAGAGACAGGAGACGTAGATCATGTTCAGGGAATAAACTTGTATCACCAGAAATAAGATCCAAGGATGCAAAGGACAGAGGGAAGGAGAGAGATATCTGCAATGGGAAAAGAGAAATGAAAGATTAACCAGAACTGAACTTTGGAGAACTTTGCAAACACAGAAATCCAGTTGTTTATTCTTTCCTGTGGACCACATGAAATATGCAAAGTTGGTTTGAAAAACTAAATTGTGTTCAGGATAGGGTTAAGTGGAAATTATTACATGTAGAATCCTTGTATCTGTGAAAACATTGGTAGGTTTTGGAGCAGAACAGATTTGCATTGGAACCCAGTCCTACTAGAGTGGTCTTGGGGAAGTCGTTTTTAATCTCTTTTAGCTTTATTTTCCTCATCTAACTGGGAATAAAAACTTATTTTGTAGCGGTGTCATGGGATAGGGGGTTGGTATGAAAACATATGCACTTTGGACAGCAATTCTGAGGGTGGCAGGGACCAGTGACTTGAAGCTGCTGTAATGATCTGACGAGGATGGTAAAGGCCTCTGCAAGGATGAGACTGTGGGAATGAAAAGCAGAGAACGCATGTGGGATGCAAAGAACAGAGCTGAACAGAATAGCTAGATGAGGGGAAACAGGCAGAGAGGAGAGGGAAATATAATAGAAAACTAAAGTTTAAAGGTAAAGAACACAGTGGCACTCTTAACTGAGGTGGAAGTTATCGAAGGAGGAAGATGGTAGGGAGATGGCAGAGAAGGAAAACATGTGGGATTTATATTAGGCACACAGAACATCCATGTGTGGTTCCCCAGCAGGCATTTAGAGAGACCATGAACTCTACATCCACTGCAAAGAACACTGTTCATTCTCCTCAGACCGGAAGTTGTTTCAATCTTCTCTTGAACTTTTAGGTCCTTCTCTTAACATGGTTCATGACATTTTCCAACTAATGAGATGGCTTCTTCACTCCCTTAAATAAGCCTGTTCAATGAACACCTTCCTCATGGAATCCTCCATGATTATGATTATCTCCAAAGTATTCCAATCACATACATTGCATTATATGTTAAATTGCTTTGATATTCGTGTCATCTTTGTTATTGCTCTCACTTCCTTTTCTGCAGGTTAAACTAAAACTTCCCTTAACATAGGCTGTAAGCTCTTTTAAGAATACGGAGCCAGATTCAATTTTCTACTACACTTCCAGTAACCAATTCAGAACTCTTTGCAAATAGTGGGTGCTTAAAAATAATCACAAGCATCGTTATAATAAAAGCTAATGTTTCCTAAGCATCTAGATTGTGCTAAGCACTGTCACACATACCAACTACTATCTCATGGCAATCCTACAACATTAGTTTTTTACTCCTATTTAGATGAAGAAAATAAATCTAAAAAAGTTAAAACTTCCCCAAGACCACTCTAGTAGGGCTGGATTCCAATGCAAATCCATGCTGCAAAAAGCCCACCCAACTTTTCACAAAGATATAAAAATTCTATAGGTAATAATTTCCACTTCACCCTACACTGAACACAATTTAATTTTTTTCCTAAAGAAGACACTTTAATATCTTACTATGTCTCACTGTTGCACTATATACAATAATTATCTTATCCCACAGATGTACAGAGACATTTATTGTGACATTAATTTAGAGATTAATAGAATTCAGCTTAATGGTATATTTTATGTACCAGGTTTGAAATAAGAGTGAACATTACAGGAGGGTTATACCTTAGTAAATGAATATTTCCTGGCATATTATGCTACAAAATTCTTGTGTAAGTCAGTTGTTTGTATATATTCCCATTAAAATTACATTGTAAATAACTAATGTCTTCCCCTACATTGCTTTATTTTCACCCATGATGTATGACATATAACTTATAGCATATAGTAGTTACTTACATATGTTCCCTGTCTTTCCTTCCCTGTCCAACATACACCATAAGCTTTCAGAAGGCAGTAGATCATGTGCCTTGCCTTCATCTTAATATATGACTTCAATATCTAGCACTGCCCTTTACTCAACGTACAAATCTACTCCTCCATTTGTCCTTTGATTCATTCATTATAGTATGTCAACTATAGGCTAGGCACTGGATGGATGCTGAAGATAAGGTGAGTAAAAGAGGCAGGTACTCTGCCCTTATGGAGCTTATGACCTGATGAGAAGGATAGCAGATATTGACAAAACTATGGTTTTAACTATGTTAAAAACTGTTGCATGTGCTATAAAGAAAAATTATGAGGAATGTCAAAAGCATAAATAAAAGAGACTTAATTAAGTGTGAGAAGTTAGAAGTGGACAACAAGCTCCAAATATGTTTCCAATGTGAATAAGGCAAAATTAAAACTATTATCTTTCATCTGTAATCTTCATCCAACGTTGTTGATTTTGTTCAAAAAGTATTTTTCTCTTATAAGATAGATGATTACATGTTTTCTTCCCCTGCTTGCATCTTTTCCTTTATCTCCTCTCTCCATGGGTTATTCTACTTTCACTCTTTTGAGAAATGATTTCTATTTTGGTATTGATTTTGAAATCATGCATGCCCAAACTTTCCTTCTCCAAGCATCCCTGTATCTTCAAACTTTGTTCTTCTTAATAGAGCACGTTCATCCAACACACACACACATATAGGCTTTCTACATGAATGGCAATGACTAGCACAAGTCTCTGTGCAATAGATTCTTGAATAAATGGCAGCAAGGAGAAGTACTAGGTATGAGCTATAAAGTTCTGGACCCAGAGAAAAATCTAGTACAGCTTATATCTAAAAGGAGCTGGACACCAGGTCCTTATTTTAGGAATGAAGAATGAACATTCCTTACTAGACCCCAGTGCTTTGTACACAGTTCTGTTAGCACTTACTTTAAGATAATGTAATTTTTAATTTATTTGTCTTTTCTCCTCTATGAGCTCTCTAAGGACCAGAATGGTTTCCAGTTGTTTGTATCCCTAGTACTTAACACAACAGCTGGTTCATAATAAGTGCTTAAAGATATTTGTGAGGGGAGGAGAGGAGAGGCGAGGGAGAGGGAGAGGGAAGGGAAGGGAAGATGAAGGGGAAGGGAAGGGAAGGGAAGGGAAGGGAAGGGAAGGGAAGGGAAGGAAGCAACCTCAATAGTAATAAAGAGTTAAAGGATTTGAGTCAATAATTAGGCAACTCGGACAATCTTTACGGATCACAGATGTATCTACTCAGAAATGGCTGATTTGATTATCTCCAAATTTCTTCTAGCATTGTATTTCATGGCTGTGAATGTGAGGGGGGTGTATGTATATGCATTTTTCATGGTGTGTATGAATAGCATTGCTGTGTAAGTAAAAAGCAAAACATATACAAAAATTGATGACTGCTTTAACAAAAGGTTTGATGCCATTTTTGTAATTAATCAATATTTCAGATTTTTTCTTTGAAAATCTGTAGTGCATAAATCCTGACTTCACTTGTCAGAATTCAATAATCTAGAAAGGGTCTATTAAAATCACAAGCAAGAAAAGGAAAAGAGAGAGAAACCCATTTATTGTAGACTTACACTGAGCAAAGCACCCTGCCTAAGTTATCTAAAGTAATTCTCAAGACAACCTTCTTAAGTTACCATCACCCTTTTCTGACTGAGGAAACTGAGGTTCTGCAACATGAAGCAATGTGCCCAGCCTACAATGCTAATGAAAGACCTGCCAGTCTGATCTGGTTCTGTTTGACACTTAAAAAAAAAAAAAATGCTCTTTCACTATGCAAAACTGCATCTGATGATAAAACACAAGCTTTACATTTTCTTTACATCACAAACCACGTCAATAAATAGTTTACATACGCAGGAACACTGTTTCTCAGGCTTTTCCTTCAAAGTATCCTAGAGACAGAGAGGAGAAGAAACGTGTGCCTTTGGGACTGGCTGTAGTCATCTGATGCATCTGCTGTAGAGACCGTAATGTTTGAATCCATGTGTTCCTTCAACATTAGTACATGATTTTATTCTCTTACATAAGAGATGTAGGTTTGTTTTAATATAGAAACAACAACCCCCTTCCTTGAAATCAGAAAGTAAAACTGACACTCCAGGCACTTGCGTCCTGTTTTTCAATGGCTCAGAGCCCATTCACACTCTGGGACACCACTAGGAATATTCACATCTCCAGTGAACAGCCATAGCCCGGGTATTTCATGAGACATAGGGAGTTACAAGTATTTGCCCATGGCCAGGCTGAAGGATGTCTACTCTTCTTGCAAAAAATTCATTTTATTCAAGTGTCCAAAAACAGTGTCAACTGGTTTCTTGAACCTTAATAAATAAGGGCCCTTGATCATTTTCTTTTCTCTCTCTTTCTTGGAAGAGAGAGGATTTTTTTTTTAAGTCTTAAACATAGTAAAAGATGGAAATTAATATTGTGGAAATCTTGGAAAATGTTTCAGAGTATTAGAAGTTCAGTTATCCCCCTTGTTTCTACTCATCTAAATATGAAAGCTTTGAAAACTGTCTTTTTACCATGGATATATTTTCTTTAATTCAGTGGATCCTAGACTGTCAGAGCTAGAAGAAATCTTATCATTTACTCCAACCTCTTTTTCTATATGTGAGGGAAGTGAGACTCTGTGAATGAAAATAACTAATCCACTGTGACAGAACTAATTGGGAGTAGATCCAGGCCTAGAACTCAGCCCTCATGCTTCCCACCCAGGGCTCTTAGCAGAGCAGATACTTCCAATATTAGTCATAACTGGGCTTTCTAAGAGAATATTCGACCTCACATTTGAATTATATTTGGGCAAACTTCTGAATTAGAACCAAGACTTTATATTGCCAGTTGGACAAGATTCAGCAAGACACTCAGTTGCCATTTAGAAGCTGAGAGATATAAAAGAGGCCAAGATGGGTTGGAAGTGCCTACTCTCATTCCTATCAATGAGTTGGCATGGTTCACGAGTAGCAAAGTCTGTTCTCCAGCAGAGCTGAACTCTGCAGTTTCACTGGCTAATCCATTGCTTTCTAATTTGATTTGATAAACAAAATCCAAAGTGAATTATATAATATCAATTTTAAAAGAGTATGCCATGGATTTAGATGTTGCTTATCTAACCCAATGTGCTGTCTAACCTCAGTACGAAGTTTACAGTTTTTATGATTGGATTAAAACAAATAAGTAGTAGTGGGTAGTGGGCTCAATAAGTTTTTGTCTTGTTGTTGTGAAGATTAAATGAGTCAATACATGGAAGCCTTTTGAGCAGTTCCTGGCACATATTATGATCACAATAACTGTCTGTAAAGGGAGTATTTTAGGTTCAAGTGCTTGAGTAGAGAAGGACAGAGTGATGACACTTAGAACTAGGCTGCAGATGAATCAGAACTGTTTCAAGGGGCCTCCGGGAATTTTCTGCTCTCTTTCTAGGATTGTTCCTCAGCTCAGATCAGTTCCTCAAACTCCAGGAAGAATTACATTTACATAAAACACCCAAATGGCCAAAGGCATCTTCTAAGACACCAGGAATTCAGAGACATTTCCTACCTGAACTGCAGTTCTGCTCGCTTAGCAAGGTATAATTGCAGAAAATTATCTGAGACTTCTATACCTACAATACCCACTTATGCAAAACCCTGAGGTTACACCGTAGTTTTTAAGTAAAGAGCTCAGAAGCTCTCCTAAGATGATTCTTGCTAGTCTCCTCTTAATTGAATTAGTCAGTTAATAGAATCAAATCACCATTTTCTGCAGTGACTGCAACCCCTGAAATTTATTATGATTTGTCCTTTATTCTGGACCTTTTGGGTTTCCGCAAATCAAAACTGGTATCATCAAACCGAATTCCCTTTTATCTTCTTCTGAAGATAAAAGGGGAAGAAAAACACATAACCACTAAAGTTCACACCAACATTTAGATACATAGTATTCACATACTTTAATGGAAGATTTTGTTTATATTAATATAGTATCACGTTCTTTCTTGGTTTCCCATGGCCTTGATGAAATTACCTGAGAAGCTCATCCCTGCTAAGTTTTTAGGCAGATACATTAAGAATGGTTTCATGGTTTTACTTGTTTAAATGAAAGTGCTCTAATGAAGAATAAATTTATCTAACAATTACTCAATTTCTTCTGTTTCAACCTCATTTAAAAAAAATTAAGTTTAGTATTGCAAAATCAATACATGCACATTGCTGAAATTCAACATGTACAGAAAAATGAACATTATGTTTCATGGATTTTTTAATAAACTGTGATTCATAATTAGGATTATATTGCCTAGAATACAAGATGTACTGTTTTCAACTGCACCGACAGATCAGGCATAAGAATAATATTATATTTAACATTGTGTCCCCTTTACCTGAGATCTGTAAGGTTTTTCTGGTGGGGGCTGGGGGCAGGTCATTCTTGAGCATAACTCTGTACTCATTACATTCCATCAGCTCCAAATATTCTGTTTCCTGTCTCCTTATAGAAAGAGCCTAATAGCTGTTGTGAGTAGCCTCAGTGGTAAGCAGTGTTCCTACACTTTTGCAGAGTCATGTTGGGGTATGCGTAACTATTTAACTGAACACTGATAAGAGTTAGGATAAGAGTCTATTTAAGAAAGATGGTTCTTGATTAGACAGACAACAGCACAAGGTCATCTGCAGGCAGAGAGAATGACCAGGACACCCGATGCAGCCGATGCAAACCCCTCAAGGAGCTCTTTTTCTAGCAGGTATTGGCAGGGAGGCCAAATGTATAGTTTATCTACCGAATCATCTGATTTAGGAAAGAAAAAGCAAATAGCCAAGTAAATTCTGAAACTTACAATTTTCCAGGGTAGGGAGAAGTCATTATTAGTCCAAGTAGTCAAGTAGATTGCAAGTTGAAGGCTGACAGAAGACCAAATAGGTAATAAGTAGGTTAATATGAAAGGAGAAAGAGAACACAACTTTAATCTCTCATCTAGGTGATGATCACAAGGTCAGAAACAAGTTTCCTACTGTGTATGTGTGTGGTGATGGAGAGAGCAGAGGATGAAGGACAGTGGGGCAGAGGAAAGGGAAGGAGGCAAGTTTGCACTGTGTTTTCAGTATAGAAGAAATAGAGCCTTGAAACTTGCTAGATGACATTGTAGCTATAGTTCAATCAGGGCTAGGCCTTTGAGAACAAGGGTGTTACAGAAAGTGCTCAGAAAGAGGGTGGTACCAGCTGTTTTCAGGGAGCAACTTGCTTTTTAACAAGAAAGCTAAAATCACTGCCCTACTGATGACACGGTGCTGGGTGATATGTTCTATTGGTGAGAATATGGAACCACAACACAGAATGGGTACCTCATGATCTGCCAATGACTTTCCATGAATATTATTTTTCAGTAAATAATCTACCTGGGAAACACACACCTCCTTTCTATTTCACAAGATTATTATGAAGATCTCCTTATTAAAACAGTGCTTTGAATTCCTGATAAACACTCTATTAATACAATATGTAATTATTTATTTCCATGGGCCAGTACGTCAGACAATGACTTTTAGATGCATTTTAAAGCTGAATTTAATTACCTGAAACTTGGAAATAGTCTGTTTCTATCTGGACAGATGCCAGGGCAACATATCTAGCTGATAGAGGCTGATTTATTCCAACCAACTCTCCCAAGTGAGTATCAGCTGGTTTATAAATACCAGCTAATTCTGTTGCAGGTTTCAACAAAATTAATTACAGTAGATTTAAATTAATTGTGAAGTTGATAAAAGAATTCCCAAGGAACCCTCAAGTTTTAAAACGTATAACACTGCCGCTGGTAAACATCAGACAGCCATGACTCTAGAAAGGTCCTGTGTCCTGGGTGTTACCCTCACTACCTAAATGATAACTGAGTAGGACATTCCTACACTTTCAGGCTATCTTCATTAAATTAATAAATAAAACACATCTATTCAGCGAACAAATATTTAGGGGGTATCCACAATGTGCCAGACAGTGTGCTGGATATTGGAGATAGAAGTATAAACAGACAGAAATGTTTAGCTGATGAAAGCATTATACAATCATCTACACAAAGTTTACCTTGTAACAAAGACATAGCTGTAGAAAACTTATAAAAGTAGGGGGTTGTAAGTTAGGCTACTGTCTAAGGTGGCAGAGACATATGGCTCTCTGTTTGGAAATCCTTCATCAGGTTTCTGGCTTGGTGGGCTTGTTATAATAAGCAGGCTATGTAAAGAAAGTATCAGCCCAGCAAGTCACCCGATGAATCAAAAGTGTGCTTAGACGAAGCGTGCTTAAACAAAGAGACCATTGGCTCTGCTTGGAATAGTTTACACTGTAAGTTTTTAGGGGAAAATTGACAATAACAATAAAACAACACAAAACTCCATCAGTACATGATTTTCTACTATCAATCTAGGAGAGAAAAACAGGTGGTATGCCACTGCGGTTTTATAAATGTTAAGCCCAATTCCGTTTGACTTTTCCATCACAGGTCTAGTAGGTAATGGAAGAGAGGACGTGATAACTTAGATGACACCACCCTGGGTCAGTCAAAGAAGAAATGAATTACACCCAATTGAACTGCTGCAAGAACAATGGGAGGATTCTCCTGAAACATGTGACTTGCTCTAGATACCTACTTGATAACTTGAAGCAACTGAAGATTTCAGTAAGGTATAGAGAGAGAGAACGGAGAATACTGAGAAGAGAGTAGCAAAAATGCTTAAAGACTAAATATACCTAATAAAAAGGAACATGCACAAAGCAGAAATTTTAAAACCTTGCTATTTGGGGATGCCTAAAAAATGATCTAAATAAGTAAACATTCTAAAATATATGATATATTTAAAGGAATCTGGTTTTAAGGCTTTCAAAGAAACGCAGTGACTAACTGCTGACAAAGTTGTCCAAGCTTGCTGGACTAGTTTTAATGAATAGATGAGACTGATTGTAATTAGCAGCACTCATCTGTATAAAATGAGTATCTGATAATTTATTTAAATTGGCTCCCCCCTTCCGTAAAACGGTCTGTAGAAGTGATTTCCTTTAGAGTGAATTAAACTTAATTTTGTTTAGAGGCTTTTTGTGGATATATTGAGATGTGTTCAAAACTAAATGGAGGCATTTTGAGTTGTTGTAAAGAAGAGGTTGAAAATCATTTATTTATAACCCTATTTATTGATCTAACAAATTTCAAGATTTTACAATAAGGAAAGTAATTATAAACTAGATCATCAAATCTTATAAGATATGCTGAGTATATTTGAATTATAGTTTAAACAAAATGTCAAATACACCAAGAGTGAACAACCAGTAAATACAGAAAGACATGAGCAGAGAGCTTTTCCTGATTAATTCTTTGGGCAACATAATTCCAGATAAAATGTTGCTAGGATAGAAATGCATAGACAATCACCTTACTTAAGGTAAAAAAGTACAGGTTATTTAAACAATCCTAAAAAGGCAGATTAATAAAATTACTAAAGTGCTTTTTTCATCTTTTGAAAATAACTTTTATTCATTTTGTAACAATGATATACTTTCATAGAAAAAGGTCACATAATATAAAAAAATGTAGAAATGTAAAATGATGTATTACCTCAAATGCTACCACCTAGAAATTACCATTATTGATATTGTTTCAAAATGACTCTTTTAGGTATTTATGCATATATACATACACTAATATAAACACATAAGGATACATAACTAGGGAAATGTCTTATACACTGTTCTGTAATCTTTTTTTTTCTCCACTCAACAACATGTTCTGGGCATCTTTTCAAATAAATTAATTTACATCATTAATTAAATGGAACTACAAAATCCAATTATAAAATGAGCCATCATTCAATTAAATAATACTTGATGAATATTTAGGTTGTTTTCTTTATTATAATTCCTATTATAAAGCATTCTGCTGTGAATATTTTTATAGCCATAATATTAGCTACAGTAAGTTTCTAGAACTGGTACTGTCAAATCGATGCACAATTAGCACTGGAATATATTGTATATTAGTGCACAAGAGTGGCCCATTCTCCAAATCTTCGTCCAATTTGTTAAGTGAACAATGGTTCTTTCCCTCTTCCTTTGCCTTCTCTAATCTGCTCTCCCCTCTCCACCCTTCTTGTCCCTCTACTCTCTTTCTCCCTCCCTTCCTATCTCTTTACTAGCCACTCACATTTTATCTTTTGTCTATTGCCTATTCAGCTTCTTTGCCAACTTTTCTATTGAGATTACTTTTTTTACCCTTACTGATTGGTAAGAGCTTTTTATATATTAAGGATATGAATGCTTTATTCATGATGCTATTGCAAATATTCTTTATTTTCATTTTTCTTTCAAATTTTCCACATGTTGTTCTTTTGTCATTAAAAAGTTTTGTGGGGTATACGATTTATAAATCTTTTCCTTTATTGCTTCTAATTCTTAAGATGTTTTAAAAATGGACTTTCTTACTCAAAGATTTTACACTTTATCTTGATTTTTTTCTGATTCTATTTAATTTTTACATTTCAGCCTTTCATCCATCTTTACTTTCAGTCTAATACAAGAAAGGAATCTAGCTTTTCTTTCTTCCTAATAGCTAGCCAGCTGTCTCACACAATTTACTGAATAATCTCTGTTTTTCAGGCTGATTTGAAAGGCTCTTTTTGTCATACATGACATTCTCTTTTACTTTTTAGTTTATCTTAGATTCTCTGTTCTACAGATTCATTATGTCAATTAAACCACATTGTGTTAAGTATTGAAGTTCTCTAATGGATCTAATAATTGATTAAAAATGCTTTATGTTTTTTTTAATTTTTGACATCTGTCTTAAGGTATATGTGTGTGTTTGATTTAATCATGAGATAAATAATATATGCAAGAGTGCCAAGACTATCTGTGAATCATTTCAGTTAAAAACTTTAAGAGGTTGACCTAATAATTTAATAGTTTATTTTCCTGCATTTACGATGTCTCGATATATACAGGTTATCCTACTCACTCCTCTTCGCCAGGATGGAACACTGAATGTATGCAGACACAGGCCGGGAAAATCAGGTATATACGCATTTACTTGCTATTCCCTTCTTTAACTCATCCATTGGTGGACTTATATCTTTTAAAAGTTACAGCAAGTAAGGCCTTCTTGTCTATTATACTTTTCTCCAGTTTGAAAGCAAGAATGGACCAAGGTTATTTCAGAACCCTGCCCCTCTAGTGATCTGTGCTTTGCATTTGATACTTTTTGTCTTCCTTTCTCAGGCTCCCTGAATGAAACAGCAAAAGGGATTTTCCTGTAAGGAGCATCTTTCTCTGAAGTGACAAGGAAGCAGCATCTCTCACAGCTGGCAATGCATGCCTGCATAATACCTGGATGCCAGAAGTGCTCCTGAAGAACAAACAGGCAACCTGTTTCCTCCTCAAGCACCAGCAAAAGCTGTCAAAACCACAGGTGCACCAGGAACCACCCCTCCATCAAGCTGTGTACCTTCCTCTTTTAGTCTAGCATTTGCCAGCTAAGGTTAACTCTGGCCTTGGCAACAGAGACAATATATCTCTTAGGATTAAAGTCATACAGATAGTGTTGGAATTTAGCAGTTTAATGCCTGCCTCTCACATTGCCACAGTGTCAAAGACCCTGGGCCAGGTAGTGTAGCATTTTTACTTTAAAAAAAAGTACGGATAGGGTCATATAAGCCAATTATGCAATTTCCACTCCTGCACCAGGTCTTTGAATACTTGCTTTGAACTCTACAGTCTTTGTATAACTGACGATTGGTGGCTCTAGAGCTAAAAGATAGAATAAAATGAGTTGCACTTACTCTTATGTTAAAAGCATACTGAGACTGATTAATTTTATGTATTCTCTTCACAGATGACTTGCAGGAACGTTAGTATATAACTTGGTCTTAATATTTATACTTTCAAAAATTCCTGACCTCAACTTTTCAATGAGCTGTCTCATGAAACTATTAAGTTGTCTATTTTAAAAAAGCATGCATGTTTTCATAGATGTAATATTATATCTGTAGTCCAAATTTTGTGACATTACTTACTATGCAAGAGATTATTCCATTGGGGAAAAAAAGCTGACCATAATTTGATTCAAGGTGTTAGAATGAAATATAAGTATATAAAGTTAACTCTGCATGTTTTAGTACTCTATTAAATTTTGTTAAATTAATTAATTTTCACATAATTTGTCATGGGATAGAAAATAATGTATATGTTTAATGAAGTTATGGCTTTAATAATACCTTATGTGGAAGCCAAAAAATGAATAAATTGCTTGTTCAAGGATATTTCTTCTTTACTAGGAAGACAAAGCTCAACATAGTAGAGTTATACACTCTATTTATTTTGGTTAATCAAAATCTAAACTCCATTCTTTAACTAACTTCCCAACTTAACTTTGGCCTTGTTACTTTAGTAAAGATTTCTTTTTTAAATGAGGTTTATGCTAATATGCTAAAAAATGAAATCCTAATTTTCACTTAATGAAAATATATTTTCCCTAACAGGATATTTGAATATGTTTTCTTTACAAACCAACTTTAAAAAGATAATACTTTCATTCCTGTATCATTTGAACCAATATATGCTTCTTCATCATACTTTGTCAATATACTGCCACCTTGTTTCTTAGTTAATTAAACAACTCTTTGAGGAGGTAGAATCCTTTTATCATAATCAATCTCTACTTCACGCTTACTATGTTAAACTACAATATGCTGAACTCACTGAAGGTTCAGGCCTTTACACAACCCATAACCCAAATACAATATGTGATATTCTATTCATAAAATACAATGTACGGCATTAGGGACTTAGAAATCCACCAACAATCTTTCTCTCAAACACATATCTTAGTCTTACATTGTACGGTTTTCTGCCATCAGAGGACCTTGAATCTATGGGTCGTGTTCTGTCTGTGAAACTGTGCTCTCAACCTAAGCAGATGAGCCAAAATCCAATAGAAAGATGTTGCCGTGGGAAGAAGGCAGATACTGCTACTTTGGCGGCAGAGTCCTGGGCCAGCCCTCTCACAAATCGCAGCACATAGGCAGCCATCCCTAACCAGCCTGGCTCACAAAATGTTTCTGCTCAGCCAAAATCAGAAAGAAAAAAAATAAAAAAAAAAAAAATTGAAGCTTCCAAGACTCTAAAGAGAATAGAATGCTATAATTATCACCTCTCGCCTGGTATCTTCCCTTTGCCAGACGTGTATATTATCTTGGACCTAAAAATATATCGAATGCTCCTTTGGGGTTGCTTGACCTTCCGGCGGCTTCCAGTCAGAGGGGTACAGGAAGGCTGACCATAAGGCAACCTTAGTTGAGTTGATGAGCTCTCTGGGCCTGACATCTAATTCATTAATTCGTTATGAGATTCCCAAGTCAACTCTGAAGACTCTTTTACCCTTGTCTAACGGGTGGTTACTTGAGCCAAATCTGGATTGCTAGGGTAATAATGTCAATGAAAAGCTAATACAGGGCTACCCATGAAATTTCCCATCCAGTCGAAAGCACATCGTTTAAAAGTAAAGTGATCAGCATGGGATTGGGAAGAGGTGATGCCAAACGAGACCACTCTGTCAACCCTCAGCAGTTAGAGAACTTCAGTAGATGTGTATAATACGTCTAAGGCCCAAGACCTCATTCCTGAGAACTGGCTGGGACAGAAAGTAGAGGAAAGGGGACTCTATACAAACACAGACCTACTGCAATGGGTCCCTCACGCTAGCTTCAGTTTTAGCCAGAATACAGAGGGTTACTGAAGCCACAGACTTATTTCACAGATTCCCACATACCTTGTGGAGTTTGCTGGGGACCATAAATCCAGCTGCTACATTACTGGGACATAGCAATTAGCGCTATGATAAGATAGGTAAGTGGACCCTAGAATGCAGTTTCTTTAAAAAACAAACAAACAAAACCCTCCTTGTTTTGAAGAAAGGATTGCTGAGGGGGGAAATGGGTATTCACAATTTTTAAAGTTCTGAATCCAAGAACAGCTGTCTTGTTTCTTAGAACTCTGCTGATTAAGCAACATCACTCTCACATTTATTAGGTAAAAGGGAATCAAATCCCCTCTGGGGTGATAGTGTACAAACTTTTCCCTGTACTTCCAGTGGAATTGACTGATTATGATCTACTTTCAAATGATAAAGTGTTTTCATACATTAGATTCACTCCTCTAATGTTAACTGGATTCTGTCCATTTAACCTAGGGACTAAATGGTATTCTCACATCTTTGAGAAGGCTGCCTTTGAAACAAACACTCAAGGACAGGCTATTGAGTGCACAGCCCTAAGTCAGACACCATTAAGGTAGTTAATATTTATAAAGAGTTCTCACACTAACAATAAATCTGGCCACACTTGTTCAGATTCTGGCTATGATAAATCAATGTTACCCCCTCCAGTTTCCCTCAGAAACATCAAAACCAGCTTCACCCCAATGGAGCATATTTGTGAATAAAATTTCCAGGTTAAGACATAGACATTCCCACAATCAAAAACTTCCATTTCTACCTAAGATGGAAGTGGAGAAACTTCCCATTTTAATTAGCTTAAAACTCAACAGCAGTAATGCTCTGGCCTCTTTGCCAAAAAAAAAATATCATTTTCCTAAAGACTGAAGGAATGGTCTCCATTTTATCTCCTTTCTGCTTCAGGTCCTCTTCCTAGGTCAATCTCACCTTTTTATCTTTTTTTCTCCTTCTGAATAAATGTTTACGTTCCTTGTCCTTATTTGTATAGAGTGGGCACGTTCGTTCCGTTAAAAAATAACTTTTGTTTAGTTTTACTTGTTATTATATTTTTCATGGTTGGAGTGGAGGACGGTTCCTCTGTGGACCTAAGGCTACGGCAGCTGAAGTGGGCAGGAACAATCCTGCTCTATTCAGGGCTGTCAATATGATATAGTCCATTGATGTTCCTGGCTGAGTTAAGAAGAACACTAGGTCTGAAAGATTTCTGAGCAGAGCTAGCCCTAGGCAAAATCGAAAAATAGGAGAGAGGTTTGTTTGGGGCTCAGTAAGAAGAGACTTCTTATTCTGTTTTTCTTCCTAGCTCCCCTCTGCCTCCTTAGGGAACTATGGTCCTCGTGGTCTCTCTCATAGATCAAAAACTCTTCTGAAGAAAGAGCCAGTAAATTTCCTCACCTACAACAATCCTTATTCTCTTTACTCAAGTATGAAAAATAACAGCCCATTTTCTTTTCAGACCTAATTAAGACCCTCACTGAGAATCTTAAATTTGTTTTTTTGAGGAATCTTCATCCATCAGAGTCTCTCTCTCTCTCTCTCTCTCTCTCTCCATCTTCAATATCCCTTTCTCCACTTGCTTTGTCTACTTTTCACAGACACGTTCCCTTATCCCATCAAACCTACAAGCAACGAAAACAGATCAAACAACCAAACAACACATACAAACACAAGCACGGGGCCCCTGGCTTCCTCAACCCCAGTAAATGGCCGCCTTCTCCCTTCAACCCCCTTATGCAAGCTCTAGAAACCATATTCCACAAACACTGCCTCCACCTTCTCATGTTGTTCATTCCTTACCACTTTCCCATCTGAAGTCTCCACTTCTTTTAAGAGGTGTGTTCTTGAAAGACTCCAAGAGGCCTCTAACAATCTAATCCAATTGCGAGATTAGACGTTGCCTCTAATCTCTCTTGAGCATTAACTACTTGCTTTGTCTTTAGTGCTCTTATTTCCCCCCCCCCCAGACTCTCCTCCCCTGTCACTGTTCCACCAAACTGCATTTCTCTTTACTTCCTAAATGTGTCCCCTAAAGCATGTCCTGTCTCCCATGCTTCATTGTATGTAATCTTTTCCTTAGTGATTTATTAATTCCCCTATTTAAATATTATCTCTTTGAATATGGGCATGAAGTCTGTATCTCTAACCCAACTTACCTGCACACCTCTATACATGGTTTTTAGTGCCTATGGCAAAAAAATTACTTTGGGACACAATCCATTCATCAAACACCCCAAACTATATTACTACTTCTCCTCTCTTCTCCTCTTACTGTCTCTTGCTATTCATTTTGCCCTCACTATTTCAGGCATCAGTTCTGAATTATACAGCTTTTGATCTCAAATGCTTCCTTTTCCCTATATTGTCACATTCTGTGTGCCACCACAGCCTTGGCAGTTGACCTGTAAAACAAGTTCCTTTCCCCACTAGTATCACTGTAATCGAGACACATTTTGTCCCTTACCATAAATACTTGGTCTTCTTACTTCTACACACTGCTGACAGATTAATCTTCTTAGAATACAGCTATCATCTTATTATCCTATGCTTAAAAACCATCATTAGCCACTCACTACTTTCAATTACATCCTAATTACTTTACCTGACACCTAAGACCCTACGTGACATAGAATTGAAGCAGCATGACCAAAATTCTAGCTAAATAAAACTACAGACTTCTTCAAAAAAAAAATGACCTAGAATTTTCTTAATCTCAATGGCTTTGCTATTATTATGGATACCTAAGAAACACTGCTTCCAAGTCCACTTAAGGAAGTGATTTTCATCTTTCTGGGCCAAGCTAAGTACCAGCTTTGTCATAACAGTCTCTCTATACTTCAAAATTGGATGGGATCGCTCCTCTGAGCCACTGAAATATTTGTACGGTCCCTTATAACAGTTACTCTGAAATGAAGAAGTGAAGTGAAAGTGAAAAACTGTAACCATAAGCACATGAGAAATTATCATAATGTTGTTTAAAAAATGCCCTAGCTTACTTAAAATATGACCTTTGTACATTTCATAGCATATGACAAATAAATGGATTTTCAAAAACATAATAGACACTCAGTATTTTGTTGAATCGTATTTAATTAATTTACCCCAGAAATAAATTTGCACGACTCGGTTGAACCAACATACCTTTCAGTGATATTTACATTGAAGCCTGCTTTCTAATTATGCAAAGGACTAGCAGTCCTTTATTAAATAAGTGGGTGTTATTAAGTGGGTTGGGAAGTTATACTCTGTTACTGCTGAGGTGTTTTTAGTGTGCAAAGGGGCTCCCTTAGGGTTGCTAAATTCACCCTAGCTTCTTCCTTCTCTTGGGCTTAAGGCAAGTGCTATTTCTAGTTTAATAATTTTGGGGAAAAGCTCTCCCGAAGGTGTTCATCTTGAACATGTCTGGCATGCAGCAGCCGTCACAAGTGTGTCACATGTGATACCAGCAGGATGCCAATATGTAGACTGCAACCTGTCTGTTCCAAGTGAAATATGTGACTGATTCAAGCTGAGTCCAATTTCATTGTCAGTAAGTCAGCAGTTAAATCCAGGAGAAATGAATAGAGGGCATCAACTTCCTTCCATTTTCTATAATCCACTTTTAGTCCACTTTGTTTGTACTGACTTAAACTGTGGTGTGTGTATGTGTATGTGTATATGTGTGTATATGCGTGTGTGTGTGTGTGTGTGTGTGTGTGTGTGTGTGTGTGTGCAGGCTGAGAACAGGTTGGCTGGATACTATTTGAAATGAGATTAGAGAGCACTGTAATTATTTTACTCATGTAGAAATATGCAGAGAGTTTCTGACCCCTTGTAAACAATGCAGTTTGGGGGACTTCACAGAGGGGTCAGTTCTTCTTCGCTAATTAGTGCCTCATTAAGCTATCCTAATACTGAAACTCTTCTTAATGCAGAGGCTGCTTAAGAAATCAACAGAGAAATGCCCCTAATAATAGTATCTTAAAAAAACTTGCCCTTGGTTACACTCTCCTCTCATCACTTTTGTTTCAAAACACAGCCAGGACCACAGGGCATAGTTTTCTTCCCATCTTGCCCTGTACAGAGCAGCTGCATGTTTAAATCTCAAATGTACCATGCACTGCATGCTGATTTAATGCAGAAAAAGGAAGAGCTGCAATCCCGAATCTAAGTCCCTCTCAATACGCTAAGAGCACAAGAAGCAGAGAATGAGAAATGGGAAATTCTCTACGGGAAGACAAGCTTGTGCACCTCGAGTTCAAGCCATCGGCCGGGCTGCCGTGGTGGGTTTCAGTTCTGCATCCGTGTATGAGAAAAGCAGTGGTTTTTAGAATAAGCAACACTACATCACAATAGATTAAAATCAGCAACTGCCCTTTCCCTGTGGAAAGCAGGAGATATAAAGAGCGCAGATGACTTTATTTTCACTTTTTTAAGCAGATGGGCTGTGACATTTTGTACCAACTCAGGCCAGGTCTCCTGGATAAGTGCTTTACGTTCATCTGACTAAAAGCCCAATGACAGAGATGAAGTGACCATACTTCAGGGAAATGTCTGCATGGGGGCAGAGTGGGGTCTAAGAGTAAAACCAAGGGTAAGGACAAGAAAAAGCAGGAAGGGACATGGCAGGTGGCTCTTGAGTCTGGCTGGGTGTTTGATCGTGAGACGCCTGATAATACAGTACCTAAGGCCTCATTAGTGTCCTCCATTTATAACAGGATGGAGGGCGGTAAACGTGTTGCTGGAGGGGATTTGAGCAGAGCCCCACTGACCCAAGTCATGGAATCCTCATGTTTCCGGCTAATATAAAAAGACTGCTCCTGTAGAAGGGAAGAGGCAGGAAGGAAATGACCGTTTGTGTGAGCAGATAATGATCATTTATCTACTCTGTGAGTCTGTGTGTTCTTTTGTCAAACACAGCACTCACTACCATGTTACATTTATTTAATTTAATTTCCACCACAACTCTAAAAGGTCAGCATTACGAGAAGCAGCTGAGACCACGCCCTCACCCCTGTCATAAACAGTCACATTTTATGGGACCCAGGGAGAGGCGATGAATTGCCCGTATGGCTGCCGAGGAAAGGAAACGTGTGTGGTGATGCTGGCATTCCAGGGAGCCTGCTTCTAGGAGGTCAGAACCCAACAGCTACTTGTGTTTCCCCATTCCCAAGGCTGGAGGAAGCTGGAGAAACAAGTGCTATGTGAAATTTGTTTAAAATTATAATTACCGTACCAGGGTGGATCCTCTTTTCCTTAGTAAAACATAATCAGAGTAGCATGGTCCATGTCTATTATATATTAGGTCCAGGGCAATATTACAAATAGAGACTTATTTATCAAAATAATACCATCATAGGGCTTCCCTGGTGGCGCAGTGGTTGAGAGTCCGCCTGCCGATGCATGGGACATGGGTTCGTGCCCCGGTCTGGGAAGATCCCACATGCCGCAGAGCGGCTGGGCCCGTGAGCCATGGCCGCTGAGCCTGTGCGTCCGGAGCCTGTGCTCCGCAACGGGAGAGGCCACAGCAGTGAGAGGCCCGCGTACCGCAAAATAAATAAATAAATAAAATAATAATGCCATCATATCCTCCTAGAAGGCCAGGTCTCCATTTAGAATCCTCAGCTACTTGAAGTTCTATGTTGGAGGCAGGTGGAGCTGGAAAAGCCACCCTGACTACTGGTCCTTGTTCATGGATTTCTCTGCTTTTCATCCTGTCCTGGCTTCAGCTCTAGAGTGCATTTGGGAGGGTCCCTTATCCCCACGTTCACGCTCTTTGACAGCCCCAGAAAAGACGCCAGTGCAGACCTAGGAAATGGGTCTGGGATTCTCTGAGCAGGGAGTTCTGGGATGCCAGGTGCATATAGGGTCATAGAAGGTACTCTTCACCCTCTAAGGAGGGATGTGGCCATGGAAGGACCAGGCAGAGGAGTGTGGGACTCAGCACAGGGCTCACCCTCCCTGGGTCTAGGAAAGAATTCATAAGACTGTTAATCTACCTCAGGCAACCAGGTTGGGCCTACAATCAGAAAACTGCTCAGCTAAGAAATTCCTGAACTTCTATAAACATGAAACAGCAGAATTTTACATTTATGTCCTAGGTTGAGAAGACAGAGTGTCACATATCATGGATCCTATTCTTCTTAGCCACAGACAGTAACTTAATCAACAGAGAAGATATTTAGTCATGGATAGAAAAAAAAAAGTTTCTAAATCATATCTGCTGTTCACCAGTTACTTGTATGATTTTAGGTAAACAACTAAATTTGTCCGAGTTCCAGTTTCCATAGCTATAAAAATTAGGGCTAACACTACTTATTTCTAAGTCTGTTGGGAGGATTAGATAAGCTATGCTGTACAAACACAGCTACCTCTGTGTTTGAATACATAGTAGATGCTTAATAAGTATTAATTTCCCTTTCCATCTTCCTCACTCTATTTTCTTAAGTTACATTTCCTAGAAAGCCCTTTTAATTAAGTGATAAATATTTTTCATTCTAAGATTCTTGAGGGTTGACAGTACACATTTTGTATCTATGTAATTACTTTTTCCATTAAGGAAAAACTATTTTCCGTGTTTATTGCCATATACTTACTCTTGTCTCCTTTTGTTTACCCTTCCCTTACTAAAATATATAGAAATGTAAATGCAGGATCAAAGTACGCACTGATCCAAATTTTTGCAAATCAAAAATTATTCATTGTACATGTGAGACTGTAACATCCCAGAACTGTTTTCTATACATTTTCCCTTTTTCCATTTCTCCCTCTCCTCTCTCACCATGTTTTTGTCATTTCCAACTACAAAAAGAGAACAAATTCATTTAATGCTGGGAAAGAGAAAATGGGAAGTGGTATGACCATGGCGGGAGGCCACACACAGAGCTAGAGCGGGACACATGAAGCAAATCGGTGTCAGAAGTGGCGGCCCTGCCCCTGCCCCACGTGACATCATCACCACCTTTGAGATGTGGTGCCTTATCTTACTCTTCCTTTAGAATATGTATTTCGAGTGATCAGTCTCACCGCTCAATATGAAGAGACAGAACGCTACGGCTTCTATTTGATCCTTTAAAGTGTAAATCGACAATTCGTCCCTGTAAAGCGGAAAATTATTGAAAATATAGAACCCTGGCCTCCTTAGACCTTTTAACTTTGCTCCCATACAAATCGATGCTTCATATTCATCTGGGAACCCGAACCAGTTTTTTATGGGGTATGCATTGTGCAGTTTCAGGCTGTTAAGCTTTGGTTCGGCTTGAGTGATGCCACTCACGCATAAAGACATGAAACAAGGCAGTGGAGAGATACAGATACATCTTCTGAACTGAAATGCCCACAGAATCCAGCAACTGCCACTCCTTACACCTCTCCCAGAGGAAATGGCAATGGGCACATACATGCCACACAAGAGGTAAGGGAAGCAAAAAGAAACCATGTTCACAAGTTCACTTGGGGATAAGCAAGAGATAATCACATACAGGAAACAAATTGAAGGTTGAGCAAGACACAAAAATCAAAATGGACAAAAAACAGGCATTGCTAGACATCAGAATATAAGAGGAGAAGGCCTAGGGAAAAACCTCAGTTGTACAAAGCATAACAGGGTCATAGAAACAGTCATCTTTCAGAAGAAGGGGTGATGGCCTGTGATTACCCTAAGGATGAGGTAATTAAAAACACAGAAAAAAATGAGAGGAGATGAGGAATTTCTCACTCAGTGGTGACTGGAGAGGCAGGATTTGTCTCTTGCCACTCCAGAGGGATGGAATTCTAACTCCCATGGGCACAAAGTGGGGATGAAGGAAAAGTAGAGAGACCAAATTAAAGACAGAGAGAATGCAGCCGCTGATGAAGACAATATTCTTTTCCTTTCTCTCGCACGCAGATACACACAGACACATAGATACACACACATTACAGCAATATTCATGGACTAGCTGGTGAAAGTTGCAGTCAGCAAGGGTATTTCTGCCTGAATGGCTTGTAGGGTGTGATTACTGAATTAAATCTAATGCGAGAGAGAAAAGAGGTAGATGATAGGACAGAGTGAATTATAGTGTGGGTCTCTGAAAATTATAGGAGGTGTGCACCTTGGCAGTATTAGAAAATAGAAATCTGTGGTCCTTTCTCCTTCCATTTTTAGTGATACATGGGTATTACTGGTGGACGTTCCCCACTAAACCATACAGAATTCCAGGAAGAATGTTTCTGAAGTGATTTCTCAGAATCCACATTTGGCGTGTGCTTATTGCCCTTCATATTAGCTGAGGCACAGAGCTGGAAAGAGTTTGGATTGGTTGAAAAGAAATCAGATTATGACCAGAGACTATTTAAAAACCTAGGAAAGGCAGTTCTCAGCATTGATCTTGAATTTCTTCATGACTTGAGCTTGGCATGGGCTTAGCGTGCAATGTGGTAGGGTGCTGACAAGCTTTTGCAAGCTGGGGTATTTTCTAATCTACCTGCAAAAGTAGATTAGGCAGGTTCTGGGATTGAGAAGAAATGAGGAGATTAGGGATTAGATTCTCTTTTCTCTTTTCTTTCCTTTCCTTTTTCACCCATTCATTCTGACTGGCATTTAAAACACTTACCCTAATTTATTTCTATCCTTGTAGATCAAGTTGATGTCATTTAGTCTGACTTAGCCTACTTAGCTCAATAAATTAATTGGTTAATAGAACATCTGTATGCATCAGGTGACAGGAATGCTCACAGGCATGTAATCAGACCACAGCATGCATACACACACACACTCACACGTAACACTCTTGTTAAGGACGACTGTGTGGGGTTGTATGAAAATTGTTCAGCTCACCCCCTAAGAGACTGCAAAGGTAAGGTTTTCCTGTTTCAGCTCTGCACTGCAGCTCTGCCCTTCACATTCAAAGTTCTGCTTGGTAGAGTTCACAGGCCATAGCGGTTCAGGAATTAATTTCCATAATTATCTTTTTGACTTCCTCATTATAAAAGGCATCATCCCTGGATGGCAAGAAGCCAACCTGCTGACCCCAACAGGACAGTGCTCTGCACAGACACCCACATCAGCATACGATTCTTTTGTCTCCTTCCATATCCCAGGAGCCAACTGCAGGGATGCTGCCTTTCCTGTAAAATGGGATTAACAGTGAAATAGTAATGTGAAATCCTAACATTATGTCACAGAGGCATCATGGTTCCATGAGTAGGGTATGGACTTGTTTGTGAGAGAACCTTGAATTTAAATCCCAGCTCCAAACTTACTAGCCCTGTCGCCATGTGAAAGTTCAGGGGACTAGACTGAACCTCAGTTTATTCCTCTACTAGTAGAGGGTGACCATGTTGACCAGCTAGGATTGCTGTAAGGTTTAGAGATCATGACGTTTCTCCATAAATGGTGTATTTGTTAAAAAACTAAGGGCTATATGTCGGGAAGGTTAATTTAGTTGAGATATTTTGAAAGAAAGCCTTCTAGAAACGTGGAAACTATAGAGTTAAGTGATGCATGATGATGTGAAGGGCGTTTTTGTTTTGCCCTTTATTTTTGAGTCTTGTGAAGAAGGGTAGTTATAAGTAATTATTACAACCACGTTTATGTAATACTTTATAGTGGATGAAATTCTTTTCAATATATTTTACTAAATTATAGTTTACACAGAGAGTTTCATTTAATCATTATGTGGTTTTATAAGAAATATATTCAGTCTTTGTCCCTGGTGGTGGTTCCTGGCACAGAGCTCCTAAAACCCTTGGGATTTTCTGAGTGATAGGAGTGTTGTCTTTTGTAATTCATAATGAGCCTCTTTTGATCATACTTGAGTTTATTCTAATGAGGTGACTTAGGGTAGGACACCTAGATAGCCTCAGATAATCACCGAAAAACCAAGTGATTAGAGGATTGGAACTTTCAGGCCCTTCCATTGACCTCTGGGAAGTGGTGTAGGTGGTATGTGGAGTTACATTTCTTGCATGAGGAGAGCTAATGGCTTATGAATTGGCAAATGCAGCCATGTGTCAGGAGGGTGGCGAACCCCAATTCCATGGAGACATAAGATCTTACACCTGGGACCCTCCTGGATCTCACCCTATGTACCTCTTCATCTGACTGTTCATTGTATCCTTTATAATAAACAGCTAAGCGTAAGAAAAAATGACTTCCTGAATTCTGTGAGCTGTTAGCAAACTACTGAGCCCTAGGAGGTGGTCAAGGGAAGTCCAGATTACAGCCAGTCAGTCAGAAGTATGAGAGGCCCAGGACTTGTGACTGAAGTGGGGGGCAGTCTTATGAGACTAAACCCTTTAACTTGTGAGATCTAATTCCAGGTATTGAATAAACAGTGCTTGAAATGGAATTGGATTTTTGGACACTGGGTTAGTGTCTGGAGAATCAGAGGATTGGTTGTTGGTGTTGAAAAACACCCACATGACAACAAATTTGTGAGGTAGCTGATAGCTGTTATCTCCATTTATCCCATGAGTAAACTAAGGCTGATCGTGGATAATACATGGACCGAGGTCACATTTTAGATTTGAGACCGCAATCCTCTTCATTGGACACCTGATGCTAAATATGTTAGATGACATCACACCAACTCTTTGGTGGATAGCTCCACTTCAGTAAGCTTTCATGAAAATAATAGACCCTCGCCAGTCTAATGGGATCATTATTTATGGGAACAAAGGAATGGTGAGTGGTCAAAGTGGAGATGATTGGGACAGACTTTGTAGAGAAGGGAAACACCTGAACTATTAATACAAGGAGAAAAAAAAAAATGTCATGTGAAGAAAACAGTGAACACAATTGCTTAAGCAACCAGGTCCAAACCAGTAGGCATTAGCGATAACCTTAGTGGAAGGAAGGGCAGGGCACTCGGTCTCTGTGACTGTGCTCAGGCTTTTGGACTTGGTAAGTTAGGCAAATGCAAGTCCCTGCAGGGTCATTCACTTTTCTTTCATTTATTTATTCATACATTCATTCTTAGGTGAACTAGTCATTATTGTGTACCAGACACACTGCTGGATGTTGTGTCTACAAAGAAAAGTAACAGACCGTCCAGACCACAGGAGTTTCAGGTGTAGTGAAGTGACAAACATGTACAGGATATTATTTGACTGGTACCAAAGATGCAGGGGTGAGCAACATGGAGTGATCTGTGAAGGCTTCAGAGAGGAGTGAGCATTTGATCCAGGTCACAAAAGACGACTGGAAGTCCTCTGGGGGCTAGTGTGTAGGAGAGTAGGTAACCAACTGGGAATGGACAGAACCTGGTGGAACAAAGGCCGCTTAGACCCATTATTGTAATTCAAAAGTAAAGCGATTAGAGCCTAGGGTAGAGTTATGGCCGTGGAAATGAATTGTAAAGGGGAAGATCAGTAACATTTAGTAACTGATTAGATTTGGAGGTCAAAGAAAAGGGAGTCATTGCATAAAATTATGATGATGAGACTGGGGCATTGAGAAGATCACAGTGAATCATTAATAATTAGGAGATGGGGAAGGACTGTTGTGCTGCTTCTCAGTGGATGGTCCTTCTCTCCACCTGGAAAAGGGCTCCTAGACCTTAAAAGCCACAGCATAATTCTGGCCTTAATCTATCCCTCCTGAATACAATTAATGGGCAAGGGGACAAGAGGAGACTGAAAGAGAACAGGAGCTGGTGCCTGTCGGGCACTCAATCCATGTGTGCTCAGTGGAATTTGGCCTGAGAGGAGTGAGAGGCAACGTCATCAAGAATGACAAGTCTGGGGGAATTCTGAGAGCAGCACCGCAGTGTGGCCAAACGCAAAGACTGTGGACTTGCTAGACCATCTTGGGTGGAGTCTGAGCTCCAACCCCCCAGCAAGTGAGAAATTTAGGACAAGTGACTTTACTTCGTTCTGTCTCAATGTCTTTGTCTGTAAATTGGAAAGCACAGTGCTCTTTACCATATGGGATATTGTGAGAATTGTGAGTTAGTGAAATACTTCAGTGACTTGACTATACATTTAAAGTGATTAGAAGAGCATTTGGTACATAGGAAGTGTTCAAAATGTTCTGCTGTTATCATCGCTTACTGAGGAGCACATTGTTAAGGTCAAGGTAGGGACCAAGAAAAAATGCACGCTGAATACAAGCAATGGATATCATTTTATAGAAAGTCATTTCATTCAGGTGGTAAAACAGATGCCTATTTCTTGGGGTCAAGAAGGAAGGAGACAGTAAACTAAGTCAAACATCAAGGAGAATATTCACAAATCGAGCCTCGAAGCACAGGACAGGATTCACAAGCACGGGGTTGCGGGGGACGAGAGGGATGGTTGGGAATGTTTACACTGGCTCAAAGTATTTAAAGAAAAGTAGCAAAGCTCTCTGAAAAAAGACATCACCAGAGAAAGTACTAATGCTACTGCTGTTGCTACTATTACTACTATTACTACTAATTATTATTATTTCAAGCAAGAACCATAGTACCTCTTAAGGGAAAATAAATGTAAAGGAGACAGTCATCACTGAAGTGGGCAAAGGATGCATCTTTTCTGATATCACATGTGAGTCTGAAGAAGACATCCTGTACATGGCAAATATAAGCATATAAGAGCATCAATAAATTCTTCCATTTAAATGAATAAACCAATAGTAATAGGAAACTGAGCTTATGAGTTACCAGTTAAAAAATACAAATAAGATCAAATCTATAAAAAATGGACAACAGCATTCATGTGAAAAATTAATAATGCCACAAAGCTAGAAGCAAACATACTCTTTGCAGTACAGATGATAATGGGAAAAGCCACATATGTGACATGCATTTATGTCCTTGAGTCTGAGAGTAGCCACAGCAAACCTTATCCTGGGGTCTGCAGTCCTTTGCCAGGTACTGTCTAAAATGCTCTCTAGTATTTCCCCTCTTTTCTGCTGACAAAATCGAAACGATCTGAAAGCATCTCCAATGAGTACAAGAGGAAAGAACACAACTGTTAGCAAATGTGCATTTGAGTGCCACACTCCCAAGGTTTTCCAAGTAATAAAAACCAATTAGATAACACTCAGCAGCTACAGTGAGAGAGAACAGTTCAATCTTAACAGTACTAATAGGGTTTTTAATAATAGATAGGTTTTTCTCTGCAGAGCTGGAGGTGGAACTAGCAGAAGTTATCAACTGCACAGCATTCTGCTGAACAATACTCAATGCAAAAATGTGACATTAATGCAGTTGGTCTGTCAGTTAAAGTTGGTCAGTGAGAGCCAGGGCAGGACTTCCAGAATGACCATAGGGAACCCTGCATAGGTAAGAACTGCAAGAAAAAAGAAATCAAGACTTTTTCTTAAATACTATGGGCAAGGTTATAAGCTACCTCAGGAGGAAACCAGGGAGGTCTAAGTCTGAAGAAATTCAATGTACAAGTTAAGGTGCAATTCTCTGGATCAAGGAACACTGGAGACTTTCAGGCTATTAAGATGTAGACTTTGATTCTAAGTAGAACGACTTTTATCTGTAGGTGGAATAATACTGTACAAATCTTTCATACCTGATGGTAACCAAGTACCTACAAGGTTTGTTTTCTTTGATTTGTTAATTTTTACCACATTCACTATTCAGTAAAATTATTTGCCTAGTATCTCTTTGCTTGAAACACAAAGTAGGTGGAAAGTATTTGTCTCGTTGTCATAGAAACCATCATTAAAATAATTCACCAACTCTACTTAATTCATCATTCCTTCCTCCCTCCAAACCATCAAAAGGGGGCTCTAAAAAGAGAAGGAAATAGTGTCTTAGAGGAGGCAACAAGTGAGGGAGAAGGCTCGGAACCAGTTCCTCTGTGGGCTTCCTAAATGCAAACTGGCAAGAGCTCCAGCCCCTTCCAGCCCTACACTTTCCTTTCTTTTCTTCCACACCATTCTTTTACATCTAATCATTGAGGTTTATGAAAGGAATTTGCTCAGGGTGTGTGGTTATAGTGCAAATTTTGTATGATCAGATCAAGCTTGTGAATAATACATTTGTCTGTTAATAAATTCTCCAGGGCATGTCCCCCTGGCTGAGTCTCTGTAATGAAGCATTTGACTGTAATTCAGTTAAGAATGCGGGAGATGTAAATATATGTGGGTGGAGAGAGTATAGAAAAGACTACAAACCACAGTGAAACCATTTCCTCCTCAGGATTCAGTGTTGCATTCTAATGCTACTTCCAGAAAGCAGCTGCTGGTTGGCATGAGGATGCATCCTAATAGCATTTCAGAGATTTCAGAGCAAAGGGGAAAACAGATTGACTCTGACCAAAAATACTGGATAAGGCAACATAATCACGTGGAAAAGAGATGGACTGCAGTCAAGAGATCACTTCTTCTAGCTCTGCCCTGGCAACTTCAGGACCCCGGACAACACATTTCTCCCCTCTGAGCTGGCCCATCTGCAAAGGGAAGCATTAAGATCAGTTAACCTCGAGTGAGGAAACAAGATGGCGGAGTAGAAGGACGTGCTCTCACTCTCTCTTGCGAGAACACCAGAATCACAACTACCTGCTGGACAATCATCGACAGGAAGACACTGGAACTCACCGAAAAAGATACCCCACATCCAAAGAAAAAGGAGAAGTCACAATGAGATGGTAGGAGGGGCACAATCGCAATAAAATCGAATCCCATAACTGCTGGGTGGGTGACTCACAGACTGGAGAACACTTATACCACAGAAGTCCACCCACTGGAGTGAAGGTTCTGAGCCCCACGTCAGGTTCCCAACGTGGGGGTCAGGGAACGGGAGGAGGAATTCCTAGAGAATCAGACTCTGAAGGCTGGTGGGATTTGATTGCAGGACTTCGACAGGACTGGGAGAAACAGAGACTCCACTCTTGGAGGGCACACACAAAGTACTGTGCGCATCGGGACCAGGGGAAGGAGCAGTGACCCCAGGGAAGGCTGAACCAGACCTACCTGTTAGTTTTGGAGGGTCTCCTGCAGAGGCGGGCAGTGGCTGTGGCTCACTATGGGAACAAGGACACTGGCAGCAGAAGTTCTGGGAAGTACTCCTTGGCGTGAGCACTCCCAGAGTCTGCCACTAGCCCCACCAAAGAGCCCAGGTAGGCTCCAGTGTAGGGTTGCCTCAGGCCAAACAACCAACAGGGAGGAAACCCAGCCCCACCCATCAACAGTCAAGCAGATTAAAGTTTTACTGAGCTCTGCCCACCAGAGCAACAGTCAGCTCTACCCACCACCAGTCCCTCCCATCAGGGAACTTGCACAAGCCTCTTAGAAAGCCTCATCCACCAGAGGGCAGAGAGCAGAAGCAAGAAGAACTACAATCCTGCAGCCTGTGGAACAAAAACCACACTCACAGAAACACAGACAAGATGAAAAGGCGGAGGGCTATGTACCAGATGAAGGAACAAGATAAAACCCCAGAAAAACAACTAAATGAAGTGGAGCTAGGCAACCTTCCAGAATAAGAATTCAGAATAATGATAGTGAAGATGATCCAGGACCTCGGAAGAGGAATGGAGGCAAAGATCGAGAAGCTGCAAGAAATGTATAACAAAGGCCAAGAAGAATTAAAGAACAAACAAACATAGATGAACAATACAATAACTGAAATGAAAACTACACTAGAAGGAATTGATAGCAGAATAACTGAGGCAGAAGAACGGATAAGTGACCTGGAAGACAGAATGGTGGAATTCACTGCTGTGGAACAGAATAAAGAAAAAAGAATGAAAAGAAATGAAGACAGCCTAAGAGACCACTGGGACAACATTAAACACAACAACATTCGCATTATAGGGGTCCCAAAAGGAGAAGAGAGAGAGAAAGGACCCGAGAAAATATTTGAAGAGATTATAGTCGAAAACTTCCCTAACATGGGAAAGGAAATAGTCACCCAAGTCCAAGAAGCACAGCAAGTCCCATACAAGATAAATCCAAGGAGAAACACGCCGAGACACATAGTAATCGAACTGGCAAAAATTAAAGACAAAGAAAAATTATTGAAAGCAGCTAGGGAAAAATGACAAATAACATACAAGGGAACTCCCATAAGGTTAACAGCGGATTTCTCAGCAGAAACTCTACAAGCCAGAAGGGAGTGGCATGATATACTTAAAGTGATGAAAGGGAAGAACCTACAACCAAGATTACTCTACACCGCAAGGATCTCATTCAGATTCGATGGAGAAATCAAAAGCTTAACGGACAAGCAAAAGCTAAGAGAATTCAGCACCACTAAACCAGCTCTACAACAAATGCAAAAGGAACTTCTCTAAGTGGGAAACACAAGAGAAGAAAAGGACCTACAAAAACAAACCCAAAAGAATTAAGAAAATGGTCATAGGAACATACATATCGATAATTATCTTAAACGTGAATGGATTAAATGCTCCAACCAAAAGACACAGTCTTGCTGAATGGATACAAAAACAAGACCCATCTATATGCTGTCTACAAGAGACCCACTTCAGACCTAGGGACACATACAGACTGAAAGTGAAGGGATGGAAAAAGATATTCTATGCAAATGGAAATCAAAAGAAAGCTGGAGTAGCAATACTCATATCAGATAAAATAGACTTTAACATAAAGAATGCTACAAGAGACAAGGAAGGACACTACATAATCATCAAGGGATCAATCCAAGAAGAAGATATAACAATTATAAAGATATATGCACCCAACATACGAGCACCTCAATACATAAGGCAACTGCTAATAGCTATAAAAGAGGAAATCGACAGTAACACAACAATAGTGGGGGACTTTAACACCTCACTTACACCAATGGACAGATCATCCAAAATGAAAATAAATAAGGAAACAGAAGCTTTAAATGACACAATAGACCAGATAGATTTAATTGATATTTATAGGACATTCCATCCAGAAACAGCAGATTACACTTTCTTCTCAAGTGTGCACAGAACATTATCCAGGATAGATCACATCTTGGGTCACAAATCAAGCCTCAGTAAATTTAAGGAGACTGAAATCATATCAAGGATCTTTTCTGACCACAATGCTATGAGATTAGAAATGAAGTACGGGAAAAAAACATAAAAAACACAAACACATGGAGGCTAAACAATACGTTACTAAATAACCAAGAGATCACTGAGGAAATCAAAAAATACCTTGAGACAAGTGACAGTGAAAATAGACAATCCAAAACCTATGGGATGCAGCAAAAGCAGTTCTAAGAGGGAAGTTTATAGCTATAGAAGCCTACCTCAGGAAACAAGAAAAATCTCAAATAAAAAATCTAACCTTACACCTAAAGGAACTAGAGAAAGAAGAAAAAACGAAACCCAAAGTTAGCAGAAGGAAAGAAATCATAAAGATCAGAGTAGAAATAAATGAAATAGAAACAAAGAAAACAATATCAAGGATCAATAAAAGTAAAAGATGGTTCTTTGAGAAGATAAACAAAACTGATAAACCATTAGCCAGACTCATTACGAAAAAGAGGGAGAGGTCTCAAATCAATAAAATTAGAAATGAAAATGGAGAAGTTACAATAGACACCGCAGAAATACAAAGCATCCTAAGAGAGTACTACAAGCAATTCTATGCCAATAAAATGGACAACCTGGAGGAAATGGACAAATTCTTAGAAAGGTATAACCTCCAAGACTGAACCAGGAAGAAATAGAAAATATGAACAGACCAATCACAAGTAATGAAATTGAAACAGTGATTAGAAATCTTTCAACAAACAAAAGTCCAGGACCAGATGGCTTCACAGGTGAATTCTATTAAACATTTAGAGAAGAGCTAACACCCATCCTTCTTAAACTCTTCCAAAAAATTGCAGAGGAAGGAAAACTCCAAAACTCATTCTATGAGGCCACCATCACCCTGATCACAAAAGCAGACAAAGAAAGAAAATTATAGACGAATATCACTGATGAATATAGATGCAAAAATCCTCAACAAAATACTAGCAAACAGAATCCAACAGCACATTAAAAGGATCATACACCATGATCAAGTGGGATTTATCCCAGGGATACAAGGATTCTTCAATATACGTAAATCAATCAATGTGATAAACCATATTCACAAATTGAAGAATAAAAACCATATGATCATCTCAATAGATGCAGAAAAAGCGTTTGACAAAATTCAACACTCATTTATGATAAAAACTCTCCAGAAATTGGGCATAGAGGGAACTTTCCTCAACATAATAAAGGCCATATACGACAAACCCACAGCAAACATCATTCTCGATGGTGAAAAACTGAAAGCATTTCCTCTAAGATCAGGAAGAAGACAAGGGTGTCCACTATCATCACTATTATTCAACATAGTTTTAGAAGTCTTAGCCACAGCAATCAGAGAAGAAGAAGAAATAAAAGGAATACAAATTTGAAAAGAAGAAGTAAAACTGTCACTGTTTGCAGATGACATGATACTATACGTAGGGAATCCTAAAGATGCTACCAGAAAACTACTAGAGCTAATCAATGAATTTGGTAAAGTAGCAGGATACAAAATTAATGCACAGAAATCTCTGGCATTCCTATACACTAATGATGAAAAATCTGAAAGAGAAATTAAGGAAACACTCCCATTTACCATTGCAACAAAAAGAATAAAATACCTAGGAATAAACCCACCTAGGGGGACAAAAGACCTGTATGCAGAAAATTATAAGACACTGATGAAAGAAATTAAAGATGATACCAACAGATGGAGAGATATACCATGTTCTTGGATTGGAAGAATCAATATTGTGAAAATGACTATACTACCCAAAGCCATCTATAGATTCAATGCAATCCCTATCAAATTACCAATGGCATTTTTTTACGGAACTAGAACAAATCATCTTAAAATTTGTATGGAGAAAAAAAGACCCCAAGTAGTCAAAGCAGTCTTGAGGGAAAAAAACGAAGCTGGAGGAATCAGACTCCCTAACTTCAGACTATACTACAAAGCTACAGTAATCAAGACAATATGGTACTGGCACAAAAACAGAAACACAGATCAATGGTACAAGATAGAAAGCCCAGAGATTAAACCCATGCACCTATGGTTAACTAACCTATGACAAAGGAGGCAAGGATATGCAATGGAGGAAAGACAGTCTCTTCAATATGTGGTGCTGGGAAAACTGGACAGCTACATGTAAAAGAATGAAATTAGAACACTCCCTAACACCATACAGAAATATAAACTCAAAATGGATTAGAGACCTAAATGTAAGACTGGACACTTTAAAACTCTTAGAGGAAAACATAAGAAGAACATTCTTTGATATAAATCACAGCAATATGCTTTTGATCCAACTCCTAGAGTAATGGAAATAAAAAACAAAAATAAACAAATGGGACCTAATGAAACTTCAAAGCTTTTGCACAGCAAAGGAAATCATAAACAAGACGAAAAGACAACCCTCAGAATGGGAGAAAATGTTTGCAAATGAATCAACGGACAAAGGATTAATCTCTAAAATATATAAACAGCTCATGCAGCTCAATATTAAAAAAACAAACAACCCAATCCAAAAATGGGCAGAAGACCTAAACAGACATTTCTCCAAAGAGGACATACAGATGGCCAAGAAGCACATGAAAAGCTGCTCAACATCACTAATTATTAGAAACATGCAAATCAAAACTACAATGAGGTATCACCTCACACCAGTTAGAATGGGCATCATCAGAAAATCCACAAACAACAAATGCTGGAGAGGGTGTGGAGAAAATGGAACCCTCTTGCACTGTTGGTGGGAATGTAAATTGATACAGCCACTATGGAGGTTCCTTCAAAAACTAAAAATTGAATTATCATATGATCCAGCAATCCCACTACTGGGCATATACCCAGAGAAAACCATAATTCAGAAAGACACATGCACCCCAATGTTCATTGCAGCACTCTTTACAACAGCCAGGTCATGGAAGCAACCTACATGCCCATCGAAAGACGAATGGATAAAGAAAATGTGTTACATATATACAATGGAATATTACTCAGCCGTAAAAAGGAACAAAATTGGGTCATTTGTAGAGTCGTGGATGGATCTAGAAACTGTCATACAGAGTGAAGTAAGTCAGAAAGAGAAAAACAAATATCGTATGTTAGCACATATATGTGGAACCTAGAAGAATGGTACAGATGAACTCGTTTGCAGGGCAGAAATTGGGACACAGATGTAGAGAAAAAATGTACAGACACCAAGGGGGGAAAGCGGCAGGGGGGTGGTGGTGGTGGTGTGATGAATTGGGCGATTGGGATTGACATGTATACACTGATGTGTATAAAACTGATGACTAATAAGGACCTGCTGTATAAAAAAATAAATAAAATTAAATTTAAAAAATAAAAATAAAAATAATTAAATAAAAAATAGTATGGCAGTTCCTCAGAGACTTAAACCCCAAGTTAGTTACCATATGGCCCAGCAATCCTCCACCTCCAGGTATATCTAAGAGAATTAAAAACATATTGTTCACACAAAAACTTGTACACAACTGTTCATAGCAGCGTTATTCATAGAAGCAAAAAGTGGGAACAACCCAAATATACATCAACTGATATATGGATAAATAAACTAGGTTACATTCATACAATAGAATATTATTTGGCAATAAAAAGGAATGAAGTATTGAAATAAAAAAAGATCAGTTACCCTCAAGGTTCCTCAATACAGAGCCCTCAGAACAGAAGCTGTGAGTGAATGAGTGAATGAGTAAGTGTGTGTGTGTGTCTGTGTGTGTGTGTGTGTGTGTGTGTGTAAATTTTCAAACAGTAAAAGAGACAAAGTAATGCTGATATTTTTTGAAATTTTGCAGAAAAGTTCAGCAATGTTTTATTAACTAATGCTTTAGGACTAATACGTTTCCCTATAACTACAACGATCTATAATTTTAAGAATTTCTTCTGAATATGATCATCACACAGTAAATAAGATACATTTCTTATTGACTATCAGTTCCTTAAAGCCAGTCCTCGTGCCGGCATTTACAACACCCAGCCCATCCTTCGGAACATACTAGGTGTTGAGGAAAATATTTTGAGTATATGAATAAAGATATGATCAAATAGGAAGATATGCTTATGAGCAATTTAGACATCTTTATTCATGAGGTGGGAAAATGTGACTGTTTGCAATGCCAATCAAACTTACACGAAGGTGACACTGGACAAGGAGCTACTGTCTTGGGTGGGCACCAATGTTTCTAAGGCTTAAAATGTGCCCTCTCTTCTCCAAACATAGGCTCATGCAAAGACCAGTGTTTCAGGTCCCTGAATCTTCTTCCCTCTCAGGGACAACCAACACATTTTTTGCTCTGTCGATATCATGGTCATGGGAGCTGGGGGAAAACTGTTTCTATGGTTAATCTTGCAACCATTGACTCAGCCTCTAACATGTAAAGCTCTTTGTTAGGATAAGTAGAGAGTGCCAAGATACAGTAACATAATTTTAGCATTATAGAACTTGGATCTCTTTGGAAAGATAGAACATAACATATAAAAACTATAACTGGTCAGAAATGCATGTATCAAATTAGTAGTATTAATAACTCATGATGCAAAAATGGGAAGGGATAGTTATTGACCAACTACCATGTTTCTGGTACTAAATCTATCCCTTTCACCTGTATCATCTCATTAAGTCCTTGCATTAACCATGAATGGTGCATAAGATTCATTCCAACTTTCAGATGTGGTAAGATCTAGCGATGTTTTAAGTGACATGACCACAGTTACACTACAAGTAAGTGGTACAACAGAAAAATCTTCCAATCTACTGACCTGTATTTAGGATGGATACAGGGAAGTTCAGGGATAAGGGTGCTTTAAAAGATGGCGAGAATTTATAAAGATGGATAGAGATGAAGGGAGAGGGCCATTCACAGGCTGAGATGGGAAAGGGACAAACTAAGTGTATCTAGGTAGACTCTGGTGATGACTCTGAACTAAAGAGTTTGCACTTTATCTCATATGTAATGAGTCACCACCAAAAGTTTGTAAGCTAGGGAGTGACATATTTAAAGAGGTTAGGGAAATATAATTTGTTGTTTCTGTGCTGCACAGAGGATGACAGCAGGTGGACAGAGAGGAAAAATGTACTCCTTAATTGACTAGACATAAATGAATTAGCAGCTGAGAGCACATCGTTATCTAGGACCAAAGTTAGAATCATCGTTTCTAAGCCCTGGGTTCAGTAAATGAAGACTGCTGCTCAGCTGGGAACACAGAATTAGAAGGTTGAAGCACTGAGTTGGGAGGCTTGACAGGAAGCTGGTGAGGACCTCGTCCACTGGGCATGAGGTGCAAACACAGAAGAGTCTCTTCATGCAGTTGTATTCATCTGAATTAACACCTGTATTGCAAAGGGTATAGGCTACAAAGAGCAGTTGTGATAAGTGTGATCCCATTACACAACATCTTTAAAAAAAATCCCTGCAAAAACACAAGAAGAATCCAACAGACAAAAAGAACTATCAGAAAATCATTTCTTTCCTAGGGTGAACCAAGGTCAGAACTTTGGGGTCATTTATATTTTAATACTCAGAAAAGAACATGCCACTACGATAAAGCTGTATTATTATAAAATATATTCTGTTAGTTTTATTAAAGATAAATTAAAAAGGTATACGTAAAGAAAGAGAAACTTGAGGGGGATAAAACCAAACATTTTCCATTGCATGTTTCCAAGGAGAACAGGGCGTTTATAAAAATAATAGCCAAGCCTTAGTGGTTACGATTTGTCAGGTGCTATATTAAAACTTTATATTAATTAATTCATTTCATCCTTACAACAACATTATGGGACAGTGCTGTAGTACTATTCTTATACAGAAAGTGACAAACTGAAAGGTTAAGGAAAAACACCCCCGGCCATGCAGCTAGAAGGTGGCAGAGCTGTGGTTATTAGACCCTGGAAATCTGCCTGCCAAGTCCATATATTTTTCTTAATCACTATTCCCCGCTGCCTCTTTGGCATCATTTTAAACATGCTGATGTGCTCACTGGAGCTGACAGGTTAGCAATGAACCACCGGGATCAGGCCCAGGTGAATCAGCAACTCTGGACCCAAGAGGAAACAGTGAATTGTCAGCTGAGGTCTGGTGGACTGAGATAACTGGAACCACACACTACAAGAGGCAGTGTGATGTCCTACAAAATGCTTGAGGCCTGGAGGCCAATGGCCATGCTTGAGTCTCAGCTCCCTTTCAAGGCCTCTATCAAGTTACTTAGACTCTAATACTTGCTAAGCTACTGCAAAGAGATAAAAACTAATATCTGTATCATAAATGTGTCGTAAAGACTAAACAAGTACGTGTGAAAACATTTAGTTATATCTTCAAAAAACATGAATTGACTATAAAGTGTTCCATGTACACTGTTGTTCCAATATTTATTTTAAATGCTTTTGTCTTACCACAACTTTCTCAAACAACATCTTCTCACTCACCACTGGATAACTCTTCATGGGCACCATGAGTTCAGGTGTCCCCAAGAGCATTGCAAATGAGCCAGCACCGTATCTCCCTTCACACGGTATAGATGCAGAGCCCACCAGCAGGGAGCTGCAAAACTGCCACTGACCTCTGACCTGGGCTTCCTATGAAATTGTGGTTGCTCTACTGGAAAATCTGGGACTTGCAAGTTTTTCTTCTTAAATCAACCATTTAGAAAATCGTTAAATCAAAGCTTTGTTTTTCTGTATTCACTCAAGTATTCTGAGTTAATGATCCTTCTTTCATGTGTCAACGTTTGGGGAAAACAATAAAATAAATCATTCTATAATTTGGGCTCTGAGCTGAAAGAAATTGAAAATATATGGCTTCCTGTCTTGACCATCAATTGCCTTATTTTCAAAAGCTGATTGACAAGAATAAGCTCCTAGAGTCCCTCTAAGTCCATTAGGCTGGTACCAAATTACACTTGTAGCTCATTTTCTCTTTTGTGGGGGGAAGGTGTCATCAGCATCACAGGGCAGTATATAATATTTTATAACTTGAAAGTGGCAAAAATCAACCATCATAATTAAGTTGGTGAATAAATGAATTAATCTAGAGAGACTCTTTTTCAGGAAGGTCTAGCCTTCATATCTGTCCTGGTGAGTATCCTCTTCCACTGGCCAGGACAGAAATAATTTATTGTCACCTGAATGTATGTACCATTTTGTGTCTAACCACTATAACAATATAGTAGCCCCAGATTCATGTATTAAGGTAATTTAAATATTTTATGCTTTATTTTATTAACTATTACCCCCCTCCCATTTCTCAATCTAGAGGAATTGGGTGGGTAATTGGGTGGGTGGAGAACTAGGGGTACTTACAATACCCCAAATTCTGCAAACTTTTGTGTCTTAAATCACAATCCTTTTATGTGACTTCCTGATTTAAGTTAATTTTATACTGGGATTTATTCATGAATATTCCTCCAAGTTCCTGAATTTGCAGTCCCTTCAGGGGACCACAGCCACAAAGAAAACTGATACCCCAATGTCCATGCCTTCTTGCCAAGAGAACTGGGGAAGGGTAGTCACTGCTCTCATTCTCCTTTAAGAAATAAATATGGGGAGCATGTCTACTTTCTAAGCATTAAGAACCCTCCCTCAGGTGAACAGCTGCCCCTTCTTTACATACAAGTATTTTTAAAGGTGATCTAACATGCCATGAGTATAAGTAGGCTTTTCTCTCATCCCTTCAACTGTGTGGGCTGATGTACACTGAAAGCTCGTGTCATTGGTAAACTGAAGGGAGCAATATAAAGTTATAAAAAATCAACTTGAACTTAATTTTTAATATAGTTACAGATGAGATTTGGGAGGAAAGTTGTGTGTGTGTGTGTGTGTGTGTGTGTGTGTAGAAAATTGTACACAGTACACTTTTATTATCTGGTGTGTTACCTGATTACTATTGAGAAACTACTGGAGGTAAAACAATCATTCCAAGGATTTGTACTAAAATTATATAAATATTACAAATATTCTTAGTTAAAATATCAGCCCTAAGGTATCTCTGAAATTATATACTTATTGGGAAATATTAACGCTAGCAAAGGAGTCAGCTAAGTTATTTTCTGCCGGGGATCTCCTGCCTTTGTCCCTTGCCCTCTACATCACGGCAGATGATGAGAAATATAAACCACTGAAGGCTGAACATTTCCTTATTTCAATATGAGGCTAAACACTGTTTCCCCCTGAGGTCTGGAAATGATGCTGAAAGAATTGAGACACGTTCGGATTTTTTCTTAGCACGAAATCATCATGGTGTTTTTGTCATGGAATAACTTGGCTGGCCATGCTATTTCCTAGATGTACCTATGTACCACCCCTACGCACGCTTTACAAACACTACAGCTGCATCCAGAGTCGGGAGGATAAGATGAGCTCTCTCAAGTCTACACACCTTTGGACAAGGATGACTACTTTTACCCAGCCAGTAGCTAAGACATTTGATGACACGCACTCTTGAAATATCAGTCGAGCCATCCCTTCCTTCTTTACTGTGCTGCTGAACCGTTATGAGAACCACGTAGAGTTTTCAAGGAAGAGGCAGAGAGGAAATGGATTTTGGTGTCAGGCATAAATGGTGTAAAATCTTTGCTGGCTAATTAAAAGACAGAATGAACTAAGGCAAGTTAACTCAAATTTCTGATTCTCAATTTCCTGTTGTTTTAATTAAAGTGACAGTAAAAAAAAAAAAAAAGCCCACCCTTGGGTCTAGCTTTTGGTAGGCTCTCAAAAAACGGTGCTGCTACTAGTATGACTACTACGACACTCTTATTCTATTGCAATATGTTTTATTATTATTATTATCATGATGATGATGATGACTACATGCACCCTTTCCTGTCTTCATAATACTTCTCCTTTATCATAACATAGGTAGGCATCTAGTTATCATTTATAACCCAGTCAGAGACTACATCACCCATTTGCATAATTATAGTGTCACTAGTCCCTGAGTGTCCCAGTAACTGCTTAACAATGGTTAGAGAGCAATTTCTCTATCACTTAAAGATTCTTTATCTGTTATAATGAAAGCAGTCAGGTGAAAAGCAATCTGTACTGTGGTATTGTAAGTTTTCTTTTTTTCCAGGCATTTACCAGGAAGCCTTAGAAGTAAATTCTTTAACCGAACAAGATCCTGAGTGTGGAGCTGTACAAAAAGCCCAGTATCGTTCAACTCACTGAGGCTTGAGGAGAGAGGTGAGCTATCAGGGATTGGAATGAAACAGGACATAATGAGACTGATGGTTTGGGGTCAGTCCCTTATACCCAACACCTCATTAAGTCCCTATCAGAGGGGAAAAGGTGCAGAGACACTTTGAGAATAATAACCTTTTTATCTTGCCTTGTTACAAAATTGGCCTCGTGCAGGGAAGGAAAAGAACGAAAGGAGTTTTTCAACTTAAGACCCTTGTGTGAAATCAAGTCAATTTTTTAAAAAGCAATTTATTCAACACGCTCACTGCTCAGCTCATCACACTCACCTTTCCCTATACATTTCTCATTTTCACTTCCTATCGTTTCTTCTTTCAAGAGTTAGCCAAGCTATATGTTCCAGAGAAAACTCCCTGGAACATGTAGCCTGTAGGACAGATTGGATGCTGCCCTGTGCCTGTTGGTTCTTTCCTCCTCCCCTCCTCTTTTCCACACCCCTTACCCCATTTCTGCTTTTGGTTTGCCCTTCAGGCCTCTCTTTTCTCTTTCACCGCCTGTGCCGACAGACTTCTAAAGATGAATTCAGGAGCAGGTGTGATATGTGGAAGTCATTGCTCTCACAAAACGTTGGCCACAATAAGCCAGCTGTGGCACCAAACAAACAAACAGATCAAAAAAAAAAAGGAATGGAAGAGCAGCTGCGATTATATTGATGACCCTGGTTACCATGGCAGGGGTGGCAAACTCTAAAGCCTTAGGAATAAAGAAGTGTGAAAAAAAATTTTGTAACCAAAAGAGAATATTTGTAACCAAAATTTTGTAACCAAAGAGAATATTTCCTGCAATTTTTTTGAGGACATAATGGGAAATATTCAGGAAGGCCAGGAATAACATGGGATGGTGTCAGGACACATGTGAACAGACAATGATGTCTACTTTATAACTTTGGAAAAGGACAGATCTGCTCAGCCCCTCAGAAGGGGCTGAACAATTCCAGAGATAGATTTGGAGAAATCTGGGCAAGAATTCTTAGGCAAGCAGCCTAACTACCACCAGTTTGGCCCTTTAGACCCAAGGACCTAGTTTACTAAGAGCTGAGCCTACTTTAATGTAGAGAGACAGGAAGTTTATGGGTTAAGAGCAGCTATTCTGGGGCCAGACTGCTGAGGTCAAATTCAGGTTTCACCTTGGGCAAACAGATACCTTGTCAGTAAGAAAGGGTTAAAAACAGTACCTACTTCCTAGTTTTGTTCTGATATATAAGTGGGTTAATACATAAAGTTCTTCCTTCAGTACTGGAGGTACAGTAAAAGTTTTTTATTATTATTAACACATTTATGCAGTGTGAATATTAGAGGAATGCAATTTATTTGCAATTTCTAAAATGGATGAAATAATTTCTCTCACATTCTCTAGTTGCTCATTTGCCCAATTAAAAATTTTGTTTTCCTGTTGCTAAGAAATCTGCTTAAACAGACCTCTTAAGGTGACTATTTGAGGGCCCTAAGCACCTATCACTTTCTGACTTTTAACTAAAAGATTGTTATCCATATTGAAGAATCTCTTGTCAGCTCATAAGTACCTGAACTTACAAAAGTTTAAGTAGGAAGGTGACAACTGTCAAAGACGAGCCATGGGCCAACCCAGGCAACCATGGTATCTGGATGGTTTCATTGTACCAATGAGCCTGATAACTTGTAGTCTGGCATTTTTCTCTTAAGCAATGACATACTCTCTGACATATGACAATAAGAAAATAGAAAAATATGCTCATAAATGCTGCATTAAATTTTAAAACTCCTTGATTGGAACTTTTTTTTTTTTTACCACTCTGCAATGCCCAACTAAACTCTTCAATACAAGCAGAGATATTAGCAAGAGCAAAAGCCCAGAGATAACAATGTTTCTATTTGAAATATCCTCCTGATAGTCTCTGCATCTAGATGTTAAAATGCACATCTGATACAGCCAGTGATGACGAAAGCCACAGTTCACTGAGCCATGTGACAGACACTGAGGAGTGAGCTCTGCCCTTAATCCTGACAACAATTCTATGAGGTAAGTCTCACTTACTGAGGCTACATTATTTGCCCAAAGCCATACACAATAAGTAGAGAAATCAGGACGACATCCAAACTCTGTTTCACTCCAAATCCCACGTATTCAGGAAATGGCACTAGAACCTCACCTTTCTCCAATCTCAGGTATGATAGCCTGCATCTAAAAGATCATTTACTGTCTGTTTGTTTTCCCTGTGGATAACTTTATTGATAATTCCTTTCTACGGCAACATTTATACATGTTTAATTACACTCTGTGATTGTCATACTGTCCTGCTTCATCTTTCGAGAACAGATATCCAAAATCAAATCCCTATCATTGCCAGGTATATATATATATACACATATATATATATATATTTTTTTTTTTTTTTTTTTTTTTTTTTGCGGTACACAGGCCTCTCACTGCTGTGGCCTCTCCCGTTGCGGAGCACAGGCTCCGGACGCGCAGGCTCAGCGGCCATGGCTCACAGGCCCAGCCGCTCAGCGGCATGTGGGATCTTCCCAGACCAGGGCACGAACCCGTGTCCCTGCATCGGCAGGTGGACTCTCAACCACTGCGCCACCAGGGAAGCCCTGCCAGGTAGATATTTTGAAGGCAATATAATTTCTTTTTTTCTTTTTGCTAGACTTAAAATCATCATTAACTGAGGATGTAAAAACTAAACACTGGTCTCATTTCCAAAAGATGACGCACGTCTATGGGGAAATAAAAGAAATAATTTTCTATGTACCATTTTAAAGGGGGTGAGGGAAAATTTTGGAAAGATAAGGCCTCAGGCTAATGGAAGATAACAACGCCTAAAAGAAAATATCAGTTAATTAAAACAACATTAAATATTCCCCAACAATCTTTTGTCAGTCAATAGGATAGGCCAGTGGAACTGCCACTGAGGGACCCATCAAAGCCTGTAATATTCTCCCAGAGTAGCTCATTACAGCCATCTTAAAAGGTTTCCAATGCACTCACCAACATCTTTTTAAGAATTCACTTCTATAAAACATTCAAATATTAACAACCTGCCATAGAGAAGATACCACTCAGAAGCATTCAATCAATATCTCAGAGCAATGTTCAGTCATCATAATCTTACATAGGTCAAATCCTGTTTTTAAAAGGCCTAGAAAGAGATCCAATTATATATAAGCATATACTATATGACAAAGCAAGCATCATGAAACAATGGGTAGGGAAAATTTAGTTAAATAAATGATGCTGGGAAAAGGGTTTTGCATTTCACTGGAAAGAGAAGATACTCACATTATACCATATACCCAAATAATTATATTTTTCGGTAAAGAAAAATATGTAGCAGAACATACTTACAAAGACTTATTAGGTCTGTGAAGAAACTGAAATTTCTAAGACTTTAAAAGAAATCAAAAAGGAAGAAGTCAGTCTATTTTTCTACATAAAGTTAAACTTCTAAGAAAGAAAAATTGCAATATAAAATGGAAGATAGGAAAATCAAAAGGTTAAATTTTTAAAGTTTATATTATGTAAATGTCCCATTCATAGAAATAAAATAAAATAAAGATATCAATAGCTAAATGGACAAAGGCTAATCGGAAAAATTCTTTTAGGCAAGAAGAGTTACTGGAAATGATAAACCTGACATCTCAAACATAAGCCCATACTACACTGAGATACCAGCTGATACTAATGAGAGGAGGACAAATACATAATGATAATGACTCTATAGAAAGTGATCTGAAACACGGCATACTCATGAATTGCTGCTGACAAACTGGGACAAGTTCAGGTGTCATAAAACTTTTCAAACCCTTCGACGAAGTCTGTCCACATTCAGAAATTCATCCTACGAGAAGGATATTGATATATGCCTATGTGTGTGTGTGTGTGTGTGTATACATATATAAATATAAGTATACTTACAAGGGAGATTTTTATTTATTTTTTAGCATGGGAGAGTTTTATATGGAATTTATAAAAAGAAAAAGAGAAGCAACATGTCTATCAACCAACCTCAGATCATGTAGTACTATAGCGGTATTTATGGGAAAAACAATCCACATATAAGTGGACCTGCACAGATCAAACCCATGTTGTTCAAGGTCAACTGTAAATGTAAAGTGCCTAGCTTAGTGTCTGCACATGGTGGGCACTCAATGTTTAATGGAAAAATTTGAACTTTTCCATCTGTTTAACACATACTTATTGAACCCTAATTTGTTATGAGAATGGTGCTGGGAGATGGAGATGGAGCTGTAAACCCAACAAACCAATTCCCTGTCCTGAGGGAGCTTACTTTCCCTTCAGCATAGGATAAGAAAGCAGAAATTATTCTTGGGAACAAAGAAGGAAGGAAGCACATACTTAATTCACAACTTTACTTGCCTCAATAAACAATTGCTATGATGCATGGGATAGCTCTAATAACTCAATAACAACCACTGGATAATGACGCAAAACATTTATTGAGACTGGAAGTGTCAACACAGGCATAATCTACTAATATGTTCATTGTTGATGGACATTTGCTGGTTCACAGAAATTCACCTTGTCACCCATACAAATGTCATTTGCTATATAGCTTGCAAATTTCCACACAGTCAGGGATTACTTCTAAACCAGACTGCACAACTCCTTGTAGAGTAATTAATAAATATTCATGATGCTGATATTGCTGCCAATGATGACAAATCTTATACATTAGAAAGAGTATTATAAAGATGAGGATATTAATCTTATAAGACAAAGGCATTCTAACATTGGTTCCAATATCCCAGGAGCCTTTAAATATTACAGCATATATCTTTTTTTTTTCCTTTGGTAGTTGTACCTCTGGGAAATATGGAGTCATGCCCCAGTAAATATCTGCATACGTTTATACTTTAAATATTTATCTACAGACTATATACACTTTCAATACATAACACAGTTTCTATATAAGCACATGGAATTGTTTTTCTTCAAGTCATGGTTACATTAAATCTAGATTTGATTTTCATTTCAGACTCTGCAAAAATACTTTTTTAGTTTGAGTCTCTTCATATTTACTCTCATTGTTTTCTCCATCCAGACACACACTCATCTACACCAATATTAACTGAGTATGTACTATGTGCCAGGCACCATCCTGGGCCGTGGGCACAAAGTGGTGAGGGGAACAGACATTATTCCAGCTCTCATGGATTTTCAAACTCCTGGGAAAGATAAACAATAAATAGGTAAACAAATGCATAAAATAATTGTAAATTATGAGGTTTCTGAGAAAAACTCAGGGTGTTGTGATAAAATTTGTCTAGGAAAAGCCACTTTGAGGAATTAAAACAATTAAGACCTGAGAAAGAAAAATGGATCCATCATGTGAAGAAATATGGGAAAAAATTTAGATGGAAAGAAGGGTGTGTGCAAAAGCCCTAGGGAGAAAAAGAGGCTGAGATGTACCTGAAGTACAGTGGCAAGGGAGAGAGAGTTTGGGTAAATTCACAAATGAAAGAATGAATGAACTGGCAATGATTTTTCAGTCAGTGCTTCCTAAGTAATTCATTCTTCACAAGTGTGAAAGTCACCAATCTGAGCCCATAACCCCTCAAGGATGAGAACGTCTAGAGACCCAAGCTAAGAATCCAAGCTAAGACTCTCTCACATCCTTCAGACTTTCTTCCAGTCTCTCCCTGCTGCATCCTTTCTTTCTGGACATAAATGTTCACCTTCTAAGACAACCTGTGATTGACTCATTACTTCAAATGTGGGCTTATAACACTCCTTCATTGGGATATCTTCCATTAGGAATCCCACCTTAGTACTGTGGTGTTGTCATTTCTTTTCTCTCAGCACATATGTGCTTTACACAGTGCCCAAATTTAGATGCATGTCATTTGTAAGTGTTCATGTGGTTTTCATATTCTAAGGTTTATAAACTTCCTTAAATGATAAGGGGTGAAGGCAGGTTTTTTAACCTTCCTCGCCCAGTTCAATGGCCAACACAGAGGGAGACCTTGTCTCCCAGATTAATAATCAATTCATAGTATCCCTAGGTTTTACTATATCAATGGATAGGTTGATAGATAAATACAGAAATATAGAGTTATATACAGTATGTGTGTGTATATATATGTATATATAGCGTTATATGCAGTATGTGTATATAATGTATATTATGCATATATGCCCCTCAAACATATAATATATAAACATATATATTTATTTATCCATCCATCCATCTATCATCCATCCACTCATCCATCTATTCATCTATCCATCTTTCTGTCTGACAATATAAAGATAGGTGTAGTGAAACAGGGATACATCAACAATCAGCACTTAATTTGGGAGAATGCCTTATCACAAAACTTATGGAGGTACATGTATAAATGTGCTTTGGAGATGCTAATTTTTGTAATGATTGTTTGCAACTGCTTATGCCTATCAGTTATAGGGGTAAAAGGCAGGCAACCTGAAGAAAGGGTGTCAAGTGCTGTGAATAATAAGCAAACATAAATGGATGTTTTAGGAGAAAAAAAAAAAAAGAGAGGAATGGTCTGCTTGGGAGATTTTTCTTTCTTACTTGCTAGGGGATGGAGAGAAGAGGGAAAATGTACAAACTAGCAGCATACAGCGGAAGACAGGTCCATATGCTGCTGGGATCTCTGCTACCCTTCCTGAAATCAGTGCTGCAAGGATTATGAGTGGCAGGGAGGCTTGTACTGTGCCTGGAGAATCTTAGTGAAGCTAAGCAGAGGGCATTTTCTGAAAGACAAGTGCAATAGCTGCTTCCCAAACAAGTCACTGAATAATTCAAAAGAGAGAGACTGAAGAGTTGCAGGCTGTTTTTATACCAATCCTAGTCATTTTACACAATTCCTCAGATATGTTTAAAGACAGGAAATATGTTAAGAACTTTGAATTTGTGAACTCTAGAAACACAAATAAATCAGCACAATTTTCACATGGTGTTTTCTGATACTTGTTAAGATATACTTACCAACTTAGTGCTAGGTAAGCGTAAGTTATCCATGCTAGTGAAGCAAAAAGCCCACAATGTATCATTTTAAAAGAGAGACTTTTCTAATTAAGTTTAAGTTTATTTAATACATTTTAGAGTACGTGTGTTCCATTCTGTTAACAATAACGAAAAAAATTATATATCCACAAATTTCCTTTCAAGAGACATTTTGGTGGTAAAAAGCTTTTTGAGACCCCTGCTGACGGCAAAGGAGAATTGCACCCAGGTTGCCATTACTTACCAGAAACTGAAGACATAATTTTCATTAGCCTGGTCACCTTTCTCAAATGTGGAAGATACATCACCATAAGATGAATGCATAAAGGTGAACTCTTAAAAGATGGCGATTTGCTACACACAGGGATTTTTATTTTGCTTCAGGTTTATAGGTCTTCTAAATAATTGTCTTGTACAATATAAAATTACTATTTTGATTTATTTTTTAAAACTATGAAACATGGCACAACCTAATGTGAGAACAAGAATATCAAGAATTTTCAAAGATAATGTGATATTCTAATAAAGAATGAGCAACAATGCTAATTTTATCTGAAAATGCATTCATTTCTCCAACAATTTTATTGAGGGCATACTCTCTGTGAGATACTATTCTACATGTTAGGAATACAGTTGTTTATATCAGTCAAGAACTCTGCTTTCAAGGAGTTACATTCTTTTGGGGAAACAGACAGACAATTATATAAGATAATTTCAGATTGTAATGAGTGTGCTAAACATTACAACGTGCAAAGAAGATAGAGTGATAAGGAAGTAACTATGTAGGGAGAATGGTTCAGATTGTTTCACTGAAGAGCAAAATGTGAACTGAAACGTATCTGCTAATTAAAAAAAAAAAAAGCCTTGTAAAGATAGGTAAAGCAGCAAGTGAAATATCTGGAAGGTAAGACAAAGGATAATTATATAAATATAAAGATTATACATAATGGGAACCACGCTGGCTCAGCCTCCACTAGGTTTATAAATTGGATCTTTGTATTATCCTCTCTTCAAGGCATCTAGATGTAGTAAAAACATCAGGACAAACAAATCTTGGGAACAGTCCTAAGGCTGCCTAGGAGAAACCACAGACAAACCTCTCTTATGCGGCTGCCTCATCTGTAAATTATTGAAAAGCATACCCTCTCAAAAGGTTTTCTTGATAATAAAAACTGATATAGTATGTAAAAAGCCTAGACATAATGGGCACTCAGTAATTTTTCATCACCCTTTCCTCTGATGCACGGGTTCTCTGGGCCTCACCTCACTAATAAGTCTCAGCTCAGCTACGAGAGGCAGTGAGACGCAGGGAGTAATAATATCCAAAGGGCAGACAGGCAGCTAGGTGTGAAGTACAGTTAGTGAATACCCAAGGGCAAAGATGCCACTTTAGTCTTCTTTGTAAACCCTAGACATAACACAGGGGCTGACATATAGTAGGGATAAATACCTGTTAAATAAAAATGACACCCAGAAGTAACTAGCTTTAGGTAATCTATATAAGATAGTCCACGGCCCTCAAGTCATAGGAAAAGAAGATGAAGACAATGATCTCAACAGCTCCCAAACACTCTCATGATTTATGAGACTATGACCTCATTGCTTTAAGCTGTAGAAACAATGATATGACTAGGTCAGGTACAACCACAAATCCTTAAGAAATGGCTTTTGCTAAGAGGTCTTTTATAATAGGTACAGAAGGCTATGGGTATCGCAGCATATCTACAGGAATATTAGTTCAGTGTTTCCCAAAGTCTGGCCCATGATGACAAGGAAAAACCTTGACATATTTTCATGAAGGTAATTTTTTTTCAATGTAAAGGACTTCCCTTTATTTTGAGATTATTACATCAATTTTATTTTTGTGAAATCCATTCCCAAAGAGGTGTGAGAACTTATGGCACAGTTAATTAAATGAAGAGTGGATCCAAAGAGGGAGAAGTCTGGTTTGAGTTTCACGGGTTGGGGGGGCAGGTTCAAAGATGAAGGGCAGAAAGGACTTCAAAAAGAGTGGAAAGGCAACTGATACAGAAGTTACATTATAAAACACAGGTCCAATGCAAAACTGACCATGTAAAGACTTGGACATAGTAAAGCTCCCCTCTCTTCAGGGGAAGTTGGGAGACTGTGAGCATTTGGGTAACCATGGAGTCATGTCAGTCAAGAAAACAGACTAGTGATCAAAAAATGTTAGCCACTGTTGTTGGTGGAGATCATGTTAAAATTACAGTTTCTGAAACAATATTCCCTGCGATGGACTCCAGCCCCATCATTTCTTAGCTGAGAGATTTTAAACAAGTTACTTGACTTCTGTGTATCTCAGTTGCCTCAATTACAGAAATGAAGATGATTAACCTACCTCAAGGGGTTTTAGGGAGGACTAGGAAAGTGAATTTATATAAAGCCGTTAGAAAACATTCACCATGTATAAAGTGTTCAAGTTACTATTGTAAATCGAGGAGGTTCTTTGCTTAAACCTTTTTACTCTCTGAGTTACGGATTTAGGTCAGTTCTCCATCACAAATATGTTTGAATTACTTCTTCATCTCCCCCTTCCTATTCCCTTTTCCTTCCCTCTCTCTTTCCCTCTGTTCCCTTATTCACTTTCCTTTTTCTTCTCCTCAGTTTTTGTTTTTGTAATCTGAAATCCATGTTCAAACCAGAGGCTCTTCAGGGATGAGCTTTCTCAAGGGAATGAAAGGTAACGACTTTAAGTCAAGAAATAAAACTGATTTCCCAAGAAGTACAGTCCTGTGATACTTTTCTGAAAAAGGCAACATCTGTAGCTATTTGTCCTGAGATAACTTTGCCCTATCAAAATTGAATCAGAAAGCTGCTGGGGACCTGAAGCAGCATGTCTGCCCTATGCCCCCATGAAAACACTAAGACTGCCATTCTCTGTAGGAGTAGCATTTGGCTACCTGGTTGTTTTGGGTTCTCAAGTAAAACTCCTAGTGGTTAATTACATAATATATTGAGGATCAGTGAAATTAGTTAAATCATTTGGTGAATGTGAAACACAACATAGTAAGAAAGACAGGGATACATATATTCAATGTTTTAAAATATATTTCTAAAGCTAGGGTCGATGGCCCTGTGGAGGAAGAGAAGGACTAAAGATGTAAAGTACCAGAAGAGAGAACATAGGTCTCAAGATGAAAGCATTTTCTAATGGACTTATCCAAAGAAAGAATGGAGACTTTCCTGGAAATGAGGGAAGTATCCTGACACAGGTTGGATGATCACTAGATAAAGATGCCACACAGGGCTCAACAAGACTTAAATTTGAGTTCAGATGACCTCTGAGCCTCACAAATCCTATTCTGTGTTGTTTGATATTCATTTGTGAAGGTAAATCATTCATACTAAATCTTAAACCCAAAGTAGCCAAATAATTGAAGAAATTCTGAACTATGGAATTTTCTTCTCTTCAGCAATCTAAGTTATTCCTTTATTTTTTTCTACTTCCCTCTACACATATGGCCCAGCTTGGATAGCTAAAAGTAATTTACAATTCTAGCCTCCCTAATTCGAAATTCTACAAGTCCAAGAGAGTAACCAGATTATGAAAACACTTGATTAATTGTGCAAATGAGCAGTTAAGTATTATAGTTTAAAAACTCAAGTCAAAAATATTTCTCTTCCTTCAGGAAGAAATATGAATGTTAAAAATGTGGTGCCTCGCAGAAGCAAAACTCCATAATTAATCTATAGAGCCATCTCCACTGTCAGAAGCAGAAAGGCCCCAGAGGAACTACTTGTCCTATAGAATGATGATGGCGTTGGTGCTAACGATGAAGATAAGAAAGACCCTGAAAGGTATGTGAGAATCTCTTTTAGAATCCTGCTTGGATTCTGATTACAAGAGTATTTCTTGAGTACTTACTACTGACCATAGAATACTGACCAAAATCACCTGAATGATTTCTATGAATTAATCTATTCATCCCCACAATAAAGAGGTAAAGTCCAACGAACTGCTAAGTGGAGGATTAAGACACGAATGGAGGCCACCTAACTGCAGTGTACAGGTACATATCAACCTAGACTACTCTCTTCAACAGCCTAACTTGAGGTATGGCTAAAAAAGTATCCTCCTCTGGGGATCAGACACAATACCTGCTATCTATTCCTGGAGCAGTCATTTATTCATTGCGTAAATTTGAGCTGCCCTGGCCAGACAACATCTGGAGTGCTAAGTTCAATTCTCCATCTCAACTTGAAGGATATTGACTAACTGGAAAATACTCAACACATTTTATCAGTGAAGATTAAAGAAAATATATAATCCCTCCATAAAGTCTCAGGTATTAATCACTTCAGTATTAGGGGAAAATTCATTGCGTTTATATGTGTTTGTGTATGATGAGTCCTTCAAAAATCAGTTGACTATGCTAGATCACTGTATTAGTTTGACAGAAGATGTTTCTGTGTGTAATCACTTTATCATGATTCCATTTTGTAAGAATACAGGACAAATGAGGATCCCTTTCTCTTCTAATCCTTAAAGGTATCACACATCAAACTTCTCCAGATTTAGGTAGAACATTTCTACACATGATTATAAGTGTGGTTTCTACAGACTTCCTTCAGTCTCTAGTATGAGAGGAGATGATAAAACCCATAAAAGTGACCAATATTTGTACATTACTATAAAGTTTTAAAAGCACTTTTACATTATTGGTTGAAGGTTTTTGTTTATTTTCAGTCCTAAAACTATGAAAACACATACTTTACTATCAGTTCTACTATATTTCCACCCCTACCTTGACCTCTAGAAAGCCAGCAGAACTGAGAAAAATAAACCCAGTTTGGAAAAGACAGCATAATGTAATGCCAAGATGCATTCCCAGCTCATCACACATTTTCCTGAAAACAATCAATACATGTAGCCTGAGGCAGACAATTTCATCATACATATACTTTCTGAGAGCAGATCATTATTACCAGGAACCTTCTCCCTTACTCAAAAAGACAGAAAGTATGACAGAAATGATATACACAGAGTTAGCCCCAGGGGAAATTGCATAGTAGGCAAAATGCCTCCTACCTCATTATGTAGTCCTCTTTCCTCTTTTCCTTTCCAGCAGAAGGACCCCTGCCTCCCAAACTTCCCCAGATACCCAGGACCTTCATGACCTCACTCTCCATGACCTGACAAAAACCACTTTGAGAAATGATTTTATAAACTCATTCCAACAAATGTGTAAATTTCCAGCAGAGGTTTTAAGAAGTATCAAAGCCTGTACTCAAAGGATTCAGTTCAGAGGGGTGCAGACATTAACTAGAGAATAGAGTTTTGTGGAAGCATATCTTACGAATCCAAATTCAGTCTCTGAAGGCTTCCACATAGAAAAACATAATCAAAAGAAAGGAAGTAATGAGGACTTATAAATTCTCTTGGGTGACACTGAAAATGTAAATATTTTTCACATGGTCTTTGCTACTCTCCCATTCTGGACTGTCATAGAGGAGAGGCAGTTGAAATGAAACCAGAAGATGCTGGAGATGCACCCAAATTACAGATACATCTTAGCACAGATCTGCACAACACTGAATTACATAATGAAATGAACAGTGCTATACAGTTGCCCGATGGAAGCTTACTCAGCATAATCAAATGGTCAGCAATTATGTAAAATCTAGTGCCTGTTGTCATTATGGCCCTGGATACACAGACCTAGGGTCTGTCAGAGAGCTATTCTGCAAAGGGATACGTATCAGACCAAGCTGGGAGACCACAAAAAGAACACATCCCTGAAACACACAAGTTCCCACAGCATCATCATATACCAGAGTAGTCACAATATATTAAGGATATTCTATGCAACGTTGTATAAGGGTCAGTGTGACACAGTGGGTGAGGGTGTGGCCTTGGAGTCACACAGATCTGCCTTCAAATCAGGTACTGCCACTCTCTAGCTGTACATATAAGACTTGTGTCACTTCTCTGACTGCTGGTTTCTTCAACTATAAGATGGAAAAAAACAATAGAGTCTATTTTCTGTGAAAGTTAAATGAGATAAGGTGTTTATGTTACCTGGGATATAAGTCTTAGGAGGAGGTTAAAAATGATAGTGAAATGATTATGCCGATAATAAAACTGGTATCAACAAAGTAAGTAAGTCAAGAGGTAAGGAAATTTTAAATCATTCAATCTTGTGATCAGCTTTTATAGTGGTTTAGAACACAGACTCAAAAACCAAATATTTTGGACAAATGACTCAATTTCCCATGATTAAGTTTCCCATCTAAAAAAGAGATCAATAACAGTACCTCACTGATAAGACGTGTTGTAAAGATTAAATAAAGTAACACATGTAAAAAACTTAGAATGGTGCTTTACACAGAGGAAGCACGAGATAAATGTTAGCTAATATTTATTACTATCCTTGTCAACAGTGGAGGTAAGAACATGGCAAAAATATGGAGATGAATCTTGGTAAGAAAATCACAGCTCTCTAGAAGAATGGGTAGAAGTGAACGCTAGAATGGCCTCATCACTTTCATTCTGGACACATCCTCTTTTTCATTCATTGGCTCACTTGCCCAGGTTGCAACCACAGGAGCCCAGCTGAGATTCCAGTAGTCATACCCGAAAAGTTGCTTCTTTAGGACATAGCAGGTTTGGTCATTATGAAATCACAACTGGAACTTTTCCACTGAGAGCCTATGACTAATAATCTAAAAATATAACCATCCTTACTCTGCATAATACTTTTGAAAACAAAACCAAGTTTGGCAACAAAAATTATTTGTTAGGTGGTGGCCCACATGTCCATGGAAATGGTAAAGACACAGCAACAAAAAAAAGTGCCTAAAAGAAGCTATGGCATTGACATTTCCAAAGAAGCTCAGAACATCATTACCATCACCACCGCCACCATCATCATTATCGCCATCATCATCTTCTTTATATCAGTTACCATTTATTACCTATGAAATTTTGTTCTTAACATACTCACCTGGACTTCAGAAAATAACTACCATTATTCCCATTTAATCTCTTTGTTCTTTTTTTCCCCTTAAGACAGAGGTACTTTGGGCCTTTCCACTTCTGAAATTAAAAGCTACATAATGCACAGCAATACTTCCATCCTACATTTTCCATATATAGCAAGCCCCATTTTGACACACAATAGTAAACCTCTGAGTGAGGCATTCAATTAACAATGGAACAAAATGAAATGTTTATTTAGTTTATAATAATGGATCACAGAGGACCAGTTCCAACAGTGACCTTCAAGGAAAGTTGTTCAGACTTTCCTGCAAGACCATTCCATTGTGCTTGGTAATCAATAATTTCACACCTGGATATTGATGACAGGATTCAAACAGGAAATCAGCAGCCCCTCAGAAAATCTGTCCCCATCAGGTGAGCAGAGGGGCTGGCTCGCTGAGCTCCATCAGCTAGGATAATTGTTATGAATAAGGAGGTGTATTCCTTCCCCGCAGAGGCAGGGGTGCCCGTACCAAATTACACACAAGCTATATACAAGTCAGTCCATTGGAACATTGAAGATACCCTCAGTAAATGCAAATAGCCAAATACAACGTGGCTAATTCAGAAAATGAAAACTGAATTTGGAAAGCAGAATAAAGAATTGAATAATCGCAAAGTGCGAAAAGCGAAGACAATGGACAAGCCCAGGCCAGAAGCCGAGAAAATTCACTGCCAATTTTCCAGGAGCAGTCACTGTTCAAATATTTAATAACTCCCACGTATTCTTTTCCCTCTTTTTACTATTTATCTGCCATCTTGCCAACTAAATCCTACTCTACACTGTACTGCTAAGAACTCATTTTCTTCAAGTCTAATACCCCTAACCTCCAAGTAGGTTTGGATAATGCAATGGGAAAGAAGCCATGAATTTTAATACGTTAGACCCGAGAGCACACCAAAAATCATACCAATTCCATATCTTTGAGACTATCTTTTAGGGAGGAAAGGGGCAAAATGAAAGTATCAACAATACAGAGAGGTGTACCTCAAATGATAAAAGAAACACATACCTGGAGATTCCCTCAAAAATTTTTAATGTAGACCAAATGAAGAAAAAGTCTTGAGAGAAGAATGTTCTTTAATGGAACCACTATGGATATTGCTAGAAAGGGAATAATATTCCCCTCAGTGCTTCTCTGCATAAAATCGAGATTTGAATAGAGTTCACTTACCTTAAAGAAAGGTACAACTAAGCATTATATGGAGATATAGATACAACCATTTAAATATTTCTTAATCCTAGATTATTTATAGGTTATTTAACACTTCAGGGTTAAGACTCACGAATCAAATAGAGGTGATGGAAGATGTCGCTTTGTGGAATATTCAATGGAGAAAGCCATCGTATGCAGAGGCAGTCCAGTGATCATAGTTCTGTTGTAAAAATTGGTTTCACTTACCTAGACAAAATAAAAAGAGAAAATAGGAGGAAAATGTTTAATAGAATTCTTTGAAAGTGAAAGGTTGTGTTTGTTCATTGCCACCCTTTTCCTCCCTTTTCATAGCCTCTTCACTTCTCAGGAAAGAGCCTCATCAGTGTCTCAGTACTGATATCAAAGATCACATGGACGCAGTGGAGAAGATGATGCCTGTCCTCGGCAACGGACAACAACGAGGCCCACCCTCTCTTTGCATCTTGCTCTGCAAGTGTCTCAGGTGGGAGAAATGACAGACTATCTTAACTTGCTTTCAGAATGGAAAGGCGTGGGTCAGTGCTCTTTGGATTAGAGGCATATCTGCTCCTTGGGTGTTTCCTCCCAATCCTTCTCTCCTTTGCCACAGGATCTTTGCACATGACCCCCCTTCTTTCCACTCTCTCACCCGACCCCACTCCATCTTGCCATTCAGTTCTGCTATATACACAGTTCTCTCTTGCTATCCAACCTTTGGTGTTCTGTTTAGAAATAACCTCCTTTAAGAAGCATTTATACATCTTTCAAGCCCAAGCAAACTGCTTCTTCTGTGTGCCTAGCTCCCTGTGTTTACTGATAAAACAGTATGTCACTGTCCTATAGTTAACCGTTCACTTGTATGCACATGCTACACTATGAGTTTCCAGAGAGTAGAGTCTGCATTGTACCCCCTGTTTTTTCCATTGTTAGCAAAGCATGAACTGGGATATGGCCAATTTCAATAAAGATTAGAGAACGAAACAATGAACTAACTAATAAGTAAAGGGAACCCAAGTCAGAGCAAAGGAAAGACAGAGGGAGCTGAATGCCTACAGTGACTACTGAATCTAGGTTTATGGGAGAGACCTAAATTTGTTATACCCTGTTTCCTTCTTACTCAACTTCAGGTTAGGAAAATGATCACAAATAAACATAGGAGCTCTGGGCTAGAATACTAAGTATGTCAAGGACAAAACATGGTACTTGGTGCTAGGTCCACTTGCGGATCCAGAGGAGGTAAAAACATCTGAGTGACTCTACTTGAAATTGTCCACATCATGTGTCTGTCTGTGACCTTACACAAATGACCTTACTCTCAACCCTTACTTTTCTCAAATGGAAATGGGAATTACCATATTTGACCTGTCTACACTACCATTTTTTAAAAGATTTTATTTTGAAATAACTGTAGGCACACAGGAAATTACAAATTAGTACGTAGAGCCTCCTGAATCCTTCTCCCAACTTCCTCTAGTGATGACACCATATATATATATATGTAGTAGATATCCAAAGCTGGAAACATCACCCTTTGTTGAGAGAACCAAATGAGATGATGGAAAGAAATATCTAATTCACTGTGTTCTTTTTAAGGTTAATTATTCCTTATTCAACATTTATTATTAAAGTCTTGCTCTATGCTAGGTGTTGCACTGTACACTTGAGATAAATGTGTGATCAAAAGAAGCTTGTTCCATGTCTTAATGGAGTTTACATAGAGTGGGAGAACACAGAAAGATGAGATGATTAATCCTATGAAGTTCAATTTGTGTAAGCATCTAAAAGCAGGGATATCTAATTCAGAATAGAAAGAAGGATGTTATACTCAGATAAGGCTTCCCAAGGTGAATTTTCCAGTCTAGACTTCTTTTGAATGATGAGTTGAAATGAACCAGAGGAAGTATACACGGGTTGAAGGAAAAGTACATGTAAAGGCAAAAAGAAGGAAAAAATCTGGCTTATTTTAGTTTGAACAATGGCCATATCTGTAGTATGACAATTTTATGATTCAAAATAATAATTCTGCATGACTGTATGAGTGTCGTAGTAAAGAGAGAAACCTAGAAAGAAGGAAGTTCTGGATAAAATAGGGTTCGGTAAGCCAGGATAAGGATTTGAGAATATATCTGAAGAGCAATCGGGATCCAAGAATGTGTTTTAAACAGGAAAGCATTATAATCAAATTGGCATACCCTGAATGCTTAGAGAGAAATGGATATGATGGGGCCAATGTAGAAGTGGAAGCAGGGAGGACAATTAGAGGTTGTAGCCTGAATGCCGGCGAGACATTACATCAAGATTAGCCAAGACAGTGGACGAGGGGATAGAGAGAAGTGGGAGAATTGCTTTAATGACAGAACTGACTTCATTTGGAGATAAGCTGTGTATAGGTGTAAAAGGGCGGTAATGATAAAGAAGATACCCACGTTTCTAGCTTGATCAACCCATGATGATATTGATCAATTCAAGTGGAGAAGCAGCTTTAGGTGAGCTATGATAGTGAAAGTACTTTGTAAACTGTAAAGTGCTACTAAAATATAAGTACAGTTGTTCCTAGGTTTCCACAGTTGGTTCCAGGAACCCTGTGGATACCAAAATTCATGGATGCTTGAATCCCCTATTTAAGATGGCACAGTACTTGCATATAACCTATGCATATCCTCCCATATACTTCAAATTATCTCTAGATTACTTATAATACCTAATACCAGGTAAATGCTACATAAATAGTTGTAAATACAATGTAAGTGCTATGCAAATACTTGCCAGTACATGGCAAGTCCAAGTTTTGCTTTTTGGAACTTTCTGGAATTTTTTCTGAGTATTTTCGATTTGTAGTTGGTTGAATCTGTAGATCTGCAACTGTTGGATCTGGAGGGCCTACTGTATTTTCCTATATACATGCATGCATAATTCTCAAAATGATTAGAAAATAAGTGGACTACTTCTAGAAAGCAATGTCAGTGCATGGCTCCTACACAGCATATCATAATTGGTTTGTGGTGCCTTTAGTAATGCCAGGACAATTCATTAAGAGAATCAAGAACAAGCAGGTGTTTCCATTAGAGCATGCGCTAATAAACAGACACACACACACACACACACACACACACACACACACACACACACACA
>NW_020837945.1:63756263-63838488 GCF_003676395.1 Aethalodelphis obliquidens
CACACACACACACACACACACACACACACACACACACACACACACACCAGCCAAACTAGGGCAGAATTAAATTTGCTGAAGCACCCAAAGAATCCATTCAAGAAAACTGTAGTAGAGAGGCATTTTTCATTCAAGAATGGAAATTAATACAAAATGAAAAGGAAAAATTGCTCAGGACATTGGTAATTAAATAGGCCATCACACTTATTACTTCTCAGCGTATCATTTAAGTAAATATCAATCAACAGACCCTACACTCTGCCATTGTTTGGTAACTTAAATGAAATTAGTGATGTCATCAGTCTCAAGGTGCCAGAGATCAATTAAACTATTGTTTTTCATTAAAATGATTTGTGATTTGTGTACTGTCTGATTCCACCTACTTGATTATGTGTTGCTTGAGACTTGGGGACATATCTTGCTTATCTCTGAATTCCCCAGAAGGCACAGCAGAAGGTCTTGCATGTAATAGGCACCCAAGAATATTGTTGAATTTTAGAAACTTCATTAGAAATGAAATGCATTCAGTTATATAAAATGATTTATTTTCAGCCTAATAGTACCAGTGGTGATTACTTTAAGAGAGTGCTAGTGTTGGTAAGGTACTTTGTCAACTTTTCAGGAAAATGCCATTTCTCTTAAGTCGACAAAAGGTAATTTATCAGAGGGAAATAAGGAGACAGAGGAGTTGCTTTGAATAAATTCCAAGAAATGAATTTCTTTGAAGTAATCGGCTTATTAGTGTTACTAATTCATAAAATATGCCTAACACAAGATCTCAGAAACATTCACGCCATTGTGTTATTTTTGGAAGTTTCTCTTAAGCATTTATTGCCAACACCCTTTTAACTCATAGCAAATCATTAATGAGTCACACTTTGGGGAGGAATGTGTGGAGGAAGCCACAGCCAGCAATACCACATTATTATTATTATTATTATTAACTTTCATTATTATCGGTGGGTAACCCCTCTACTCCTCACTTGACCTAACTAAGAGATGGTTTTCATGTTCCCTCCATCTTAGCGCAGTGTGATTTTAAAGGACCTTGAGATGAAAGTCTTGCCCTCTCTAAACAATTTCTTATCAGTAGAGACTGAGGAATTGATATGACTCTTCGTCTTGCCCCAACTTCCACTTTACACTCACTGGTTTTCTGAGATGGCATTACCAAAACCCGAGGGCTGGAGAAGCAAGGCAGAGGATCACAGTCCTGCAATTAATGCAGACGTGCTGCTGACCTGTGGGTGCAGGCTTGGAAGAGAGTAACAGCAGAAACGGCACGGGCACTGTATTGCGTAAATCCACCATGGCCTGCATTTTGCGCTGCTTTGCAAAATGTGTTTTATATCCTGATGATATCCTACAATTCCCCTGATCTTTGAACAAACTGCAATCTGTCTTTATGAACGGGGTAGAGGTAGATATTCAGCACTACAATTCCTTGCTTTTTTGGGGGGAGAGAACACCTGAGATGCCCACCAATGTTCTTTACACCAGGAAGTCAGGAGGCCCTGACCCAAAAAAGGTCTCTCAAATGTGGATTGGGCATTTAATGGGCATCTTAGCTAAGTTTATTACAAGTTCACATACTGTCTGGATAAAAAACTTGGAAACAAACACAACTGGAGTAGGGGAAACTGTAATTGATGCAGGTTAATCTCTCCCACATCTTCAGAGAATGGCCCTGCTCCCACTGTTTCACATTGTATATAGGTTTTTATGATGATAGGAAGGGAAGAGCTATGAGGAATTGCCAAGATACTGCCATGCGAAGAGGGCTGAGCTTATAGAAACTTATGCAGAAAACTCATCAAGTTGGGATTGATTGTTACTGAGCTGCTTCCTCTCCAGGTACTTACAGGCATTACAGGGCCACCTCCCTCCTCTATTCTGTAAGCAAGTGTTTCACGTTTATGAGATAGCTGCCTCACTTAACTAACCCTGTGGCTTTAGGGAGGCTCCAGCACTTAGGGATGAGGGTAGTGTCCCAGTTCTAGGAACACCTGATGCCTACATTATGCAAAATGGCTCTGCAGAGCAACATTGATGGACCTAGAGATTATCATACTAAGTGAAGTAAGCCCGAGAATGACAAATATCATATGATATCACTTATGTGTGGAATCTAAAAACAAAAAATGATACAAATGAACTTATTTACAAAACAGAAACAGACCCACTGACATAGAAAACAAACTTAGGGTTACCAAAGAGGAAAGGAGGGTGGGGGAGGAATAAATTAGGAGGTTGGGATTAACATATACAGACTACTATACATAAAATAGATAACCAACAAGGACCTACTGTATAGCACAAGGAACTATACTCAACATTTCATAATAAGGGAAAAGAATCTGGAAAAGGATATATATATATATAATATATATGTATATTATATACATAACTGAATCTCTTTGCTGTATACCTGAAACTAACACAACATTGTAAATCAGCTACACTTCAATAAAATTTTTAAAAAATGGTCCTGCAGAGGCACTCCCATAACTCAGTACACTAAAAGAAACCACTTTTGTCTTATCCATCCTACTTGACACGTTTAATATTTTTTTATTTGAGCAAACAAAGACGAGAATACGATTTCAAGGCTGAAAGCTGGAGCTAGTTTTCAACGTTAGGAGGCATCAGAAACATAGTTTAGTGTAATAATCTCTCTGTCATTAGGTACAGTTCTCTGATAGCAAGAAAGAAAATCCTTTTCCTAAAATTAGTCTGGAGCTTTTATTAAGTGGCCTCATATCCTAAAGGGAGAAGAAGCCAATTATAGCAAGGATGGGAAAGAAATGTCAAGTATCCTTACCCACTGTTTACTCTTTCCTTTTATACAGTATCCCACTGGACAGGTCACTGTGTGTGAACAATTATTGGCTGTAGCAACAAAAAGTCAGCTGACCTAAGGAATGGCTTTTAGGGCCATGTGACTGATTATTGCCAATTAGTCATCTGAAGAGGTTCAGTGAGAAATATTACCCCTTCTCTTATCTAGAATGGTACATTAAAGATCCTATCTGAATTCAAAGAGGTTTGAACAGAAAGTTGATAATCCTGAAAGCCCCATGCAAAAACATCAACACTGTCAACATTGTGAAATGGACACACGGATCTAAAGCTATAGCTATGGTAGACATTCCAAGTTATTTCTGGAACTACACCTATTTGAGATGAGAAATCATTCTTTGTAAAACTGAGTATAACCAAGCAGCATATCTATCTTTTGAACGGACATATACAGCCCAGAGACATTCACTAGAATGATGTTTTGCTTAAGTGACATAAAACTGCCAATGCATGTGGTCCCCATAGTAGAAAGAGGCTTTGGTTGCCCACTCACACTCCCGCTAGGAAGAGAAGTTCTGTGCAAAGGAGCCTGAAAGACGGCTTTCCTCAACCAACTGCTCCAGCCTTAGACCCTTCAAAGGGGTTCAAGGTACAGCTCCAATCTGAGCCCCCCATACTCTAATCGCATTTCCTTGCAATCAAAATGGGAAGGAGATTATGTCACATGGCTGATTACCGATATCTTCAAATATCTGCTTATACCATACTGCGTTCTAGCCAGGAAAACCTCCCTCTATTTCCTTTCCACTTCCTAACTCCTTTCACTCTGCCTTCTAGAAATAGCTAACAGCAAAAGTTCCATTTCATAATTGTATTACTGGCTGAAATATTAATTGAAATGAAAACAACATTTTAATGGGCATAAAAGTCACTTGGAAATGAGATAAAATGTTCTAGGCACTGCCTGCCTAGATGCAGACCTAAAAGCAAAAGCACTCTGACAGTTTGATTATTCTGCACATTAGTGCAATCTAGTTGGCTCCCGATTCCTAGAGTACAGTTCCCTATTTGCATAAATGTCTCTCCTGATTGTTTGCTGTTAGTTGCATTTATGGGAAAAGCCCCAAGGGTTATTCTTTCCCTCTGATTAATCCCACGTATCATGTTACTGCAACACTGTCTCTCACTGGCACAATCATAAATGTCTTGCTCCTTCTTCATACCTGGGGTAGAAAGAGGGACCCAGAACTGTGGCTCAGTCCTCCAAATTGAGTCCTTGTAGAGGCCCATCAGGACCTATATACCTAATCCCTGCTTTCTTTCTGACCTTATTCTCTACGATCTCCACCGCCACCCCACCATCCCTCTGCCCATTCCACTCCAGCCACACTGGCATCCTTCCTCCTCCACTGACTCCCCAGCCATGTAACACTATAGGACATTCGCATTGGCTGTTTCCTCTGATTAGACCAGTCTTCCCTAGGTTATCTGTACACCTAAACTCTTTCACCTCCTCCAAGTCTTTGCTAAAATGTTAACTTTCCAAAGAGGCTTACCCTGACCACCCCTATTTGATCCTGACACCTGACCCCAGCCACTGTTTTAAATGCCCAGTCCCTTAACTGGCTCCACTTTTTCTTGTATTCCTAGCACTTTTTACTTATTAACTTATTAGTTAATTTATTTAGGTATTTCTGCCTCTCCCACTAGAATTTTTATATATATGAAAGAATATATATACATATATATATATATATATATATATGCACACACACACACACACACACACGGTGCGGTATGTGTATCTATATAAAAGGTATATGTATATATAAATCATGTATATATAAATTATGTATAGAAAAAGTACATACACATGCATATACGTATATATGTGTGTGTATGTGCATGTCTCCATAAATACTTGTTAAATGGATTAATGAAACGTGGGCCTCTTAGTGAATCTGTTGCTCTCCTTCTTGAAACCTGTAAGCCTTCCAAAGAAAAGATTATCACTTGCCCTTCCCTCTCCTAGGACTTGTCGTTCCTGCTTTCACCCAACACTTATTTTCCTGACCCTGATTTTTCTCCTCTTACATAGTATCATTAGTTGTCCTTTCTTTCTTTATTATTAATCAAATCTTCAAATCTCACTGTCAGTAACTGTAGCAAGAAGGATGTATCACTGACAGAAAATAAGATTAAGTCTTTAATGTGTAGAATTGAAGGAAATCCAGATACTATCTTTTCCGATCTCATTACCCATCAACCAATCAATGGGAATCTCTTCTCACTGACCTGGAATTCTAACATACCCGTCACCCAAGCTGGAAAACATCAAAGATTAATATTTTCCCTTGCATGCAAACCATGTAATTTAGTAATAGCTACTCAAGCACCATTGGCCTGCTAATTAATCTATAGATTTTGCTGTTGTGCCTTTAATCATTTCCACTGATAATGGAGTCACTTTAGAAATACTCATTCTCTGCTCAGACTCACCAACTAAATGCTACTAGAGTCTCGTAGTAAAAAAAAAACACTGAAATATATTGACTCCCTGCCAACTTGCTCTCTTTCTCTTCCTTTCTTTTCCATGTGTCAGCTGGTGGTACTATGCAGACAGAATACAGAAAGGGGAAACTAGCAGCTAGTAAATGTAGTTTGTGTCACAGGTGAGGGTGAAAAATGATTCCTCATCTTAGTCAAGAAACAAGTCTGTCCTACTCTCTCTGAATGGAAGATTTAACTGTCCTCTGACTTCTCATCAGTAACTTCAAATCAGCCTGAAAATAACTATTTGGGACCTTATTCCCAGAGTCCTCTTTTCTGAGAACACATGATTGATTTTCATCTCCTACTACCAAGCAACAAGTGATGTATGTTTTCTGATGGGACCACATTTGCACGTGGTGATTCACACAGGGTCTACTGAAAGTTTCTAGTGATCCTATATGAATTTAAAAGGTGTTCAGTTGTACCCACTGCCCGAATAACAGCTTAAGTGTTGGCTTCTGTTTCCTGTCCTGATATTTATCTCTTGTGTGCCTTTGAAAGTGTCAGTTCACCTCTCTGCGCCCCAGTAAACAGAATGGAGAGATCTGTTTATCTTTCTCACAAGGGATATCGATGAATTTATGTTTGGTCACATACAATTCATACCAACTGTTATGATTTACTCTAAAATAACATGGAAAACTTTATTTCTTATGCAATGTTTGAGAGAAAAGGAACTGAGATGTTAAATGATACAGCTGGTCTAGACCTCAAGTTACTGCAATCAAAACGAGTAGCTCTATCAGGCCAGGTTTATACATCATTAGCAAACAGACTAGAGAAAACTGTGCTTACTGCATAGTCTTCCTTTATAGGAATGACTTTTGCACCCACTGAGATTTCCCACCAATGTAGAGAGGTCACCTGAGAGTGTAGGCAGGAATATTAACCCTGCTTGCCTTGAAGCACTGCTAGCAAGGAAAGACCTACCCATTCAGAGGTCACCTGGGGCTCTGTTCATGAGATAAGAAGAGCATTCTTTAGGAACAGTTTGGGAGAGATCCAGTATTACATAACCAATAGCTAATGTGACGGATTTTCTAACAACAGACAAAACATTCATTGAGTACTTTCCTTTGCAAGACAGTCAGTTTATGAGGTTATATCTTTATGTCGAATATTATTTTTCACAATCAAACATACTTTCAGAACACCCTGATAGAAATGTCTCTTTTGACATTAATAATGTCTTTGACTTTGACATTGATCATTTCCAAATGTTAACTTTATCCCCCCAAACAGAGTTTCAACAGCACTGAATATATATATTTTTTAAATGTGTCTAGAAGAGATTCTGAAAAGAGAATTCTGAAGATGTCTTGAATATTATAAGAGTTGGAATAAGAATATGCCCTAAGGTAAGCATGTGTTTTCTTATGCTTTCTTCCCTCTTGAGGCAGCAAATTGTGAAAGTGAAAAACATGACATGTTAGAGCCAGACTTTTAGTTTAAAACCTTCCATTGGGGTTTATTAGCCATGCTGACAAGCAAGTTGTTTAACCTAACTGATGTTTAACATCCCTATCTTTAAAGTGAAGATAAGTGTAGAGCTCAGCTTATAAGGTTATTGAAAGAGAAGAGGATTTGATCTATGTACAACACTGGTATAGAATCAGGCATGACGCAAAAAACAAAACAAAACAGGTGTGTTACCTATTTTAGGTATTATTATTACTAAAGTTCCTATTTCAAAGGCACAGAAGACAACTTATAAAGTGTCACACCACAAAAGAGGTGAAGGGATCTATGACTAGAAACTATTTCTTGAGGCTCCAACCAAAAAGATGTATTCTTCACCACAGCCAATCTGCCTGCACTTACATATCCAAGAACCTCAAGAAAATCACACAATGGAGACTCAGATGATAATACAGTGCAAGGGATTTAGTGGGTGGAAAAAAAGCCTGTCTCTTACAGAAATAGCTGTGACACTAAACACTGCTTCAGAGATATTTGATCTTTATTTTCCATAGAAGCTTAAGATAAGTGACAGGGCTCTGAACCTGCAGTTGGGCTTTAAAACTGTCACGATATGGTGTTTTTGTATTAATGTGAGCATCTTTCAACAGCTCAAGTGGAATAAATTATTACTTATCCTACCCCCTGAATGTCAGTGGTTTGTGAGCACAGAAGGAAGCACCTATGCAGAAACACCCCACTTCATGTTCCAGGGAAAGCAAATACATCATCACATCACTATTAACGGACTTCACCTTAATAAAAAAACAGAGTGAAAATGATATAGCTATCATTTATTTTTCCAACTAAATATAGAGTAGTCATCATCTATGGTTTCTATAATTTCATAACAGAAGACACATGGTAAATTAGGAAGGTCTGCAGGACGGAATTTATTTTCACTACCATATGTAATTGCATACCAACTGTTTATAGTTATCATTTTGCCATTGACCAGTGAAAATGTTATCACAAACTTGTATTTGGGAACAACTCATCTACGGGTCTCTTTGACATAATCCAGGGAGAAGGATTAGATTGGCTTTGTCTAGGTGCTTCAGCTTCCTTATTTCTAAAAAGGACACGATTATCTTCTCACCACATCCAGTGACTTTCTCTCATCCTCCTCAAATGTTCTGCCACATTTTTCGGCCAGCCTCTTCCTTTGGTTTTTGCATTACTGCACCAACCTTGTTCTCTCAGGCCATGAATTACTTTCTCTGTCTTCCCTTCAGTAACTCCAGTTCTTCTTGACCTCAACTGTGGACTTTCTCTGGGGTGTAATCACTAACTCTTGGCATCCCTTGACTGCTTTCTCTGAAAGGGCCTCATGTATTTTTTTGTTCATATTATCCTTAATCAAATTACGTCCCAATCTTTCTTTCCAGCACCAACTTGTCTCAAGGTTCCCAAACCTATTAGATATGTCTTCCTTGGTAATTTACTATTACCTCAATCTCATATTTATAACCACTTGAACTTGCTTCCCAAGATTATCCCATTCTAGCCAATGGAGAAATTTTTCTAGTTCACTGAAGTTGAAATTTAAGACAAGCCTGTGTTTCTTTATCCCCCTCACGCCAATATCTAGTCTACTGCTTCTCCATATTTCTTCTTAATGTCCTATGTTTTCTGATCTAATTACTTTAATTTTATGGCACTAGCTCATAGCTACTCATAGTTGCCTCTTCTCTGCATCACTTCCATACTACTGGGTTGGCCAAAAAGTTCATTTGGGTTTTTCCATAAGATGTTATAGAACTTTTTGGCCAACCCAATACCTTCATTAAAAAGCACCTTCATCCTTTAAATATTTTGATTTTATTAAATCAGTTTCCTAAACAAGAATTTACAGCGCTTCATTTTTGTCTTTCAGATCAAATACAAGGTCCTCATGCTGGTACTTTAGGTCCCATTGGACTCTTGCAGTCATATTTTCCAAGGCTCACAGAGAAGACTGACTTTTCTCTGGTCAGTCTGCGCATACACCAAGCTCATTCCTGCCCACCAGTCTCTACTCAGCCCTTTCTCACATCCAGAACACCCTCATCCTTTCTCTGAACCAAACAAATCTGATCATGGATTTCCCTTACCTCTATCAATTTAGACTGCCTTCCCTTTTCCAAAATTGTCAGCAAATTTTATTATTAGTTCTTCAGGGTCTAATAATTTTAAGTTTGCTATTAATTTTATAAATATTATTCTTATAGCTATTTTTCTATTCAAGAGTGGAGTCAAATCTTATTTCTTATTACGTACAGCATCTAATTTCAAGCTGGGTTTCTATATGACAAATCTCCAGTTTACTTATAGATTACTAGTTGCAAAAGTATTTGTATCAAAAAACTGGGGGTTTTAGTGATTATTTCCATTTACATGCATCTTGTATAGAGGGATGAGGGAGAACAGAACAGACCAGATAGGAAGTGAAGACAAGGCAGCTGGTTCTCAACTCAGCTCTTGATTATCCGAGGGGCATTCCTTAGTATGGATGGATGTAAGAAAACTGCGTCAGATCATCAGATACAGACTCACATATTATTGAGCTGTGGACTAACTGTACATGGAAACTTCATTTTTTTTAAACTTCTGTCTCTCTAGTATCTAGCAAAGAATCTGTTCAGGTTGGGCTCAATAAATTTAGCTCCCTCAAATGAATTCAAGTCTTCATATCAAGGTAAATTAAATCCCAGGTTCTAAAGATACTTGCCATACAATCAAATGTTTATTATCAATATACTTGTATATCAGAAAAGTTATATACAGGTATACTGATAATGAATATTAGATTATATGGGCAAGTTGTGTATGATCCAGCAATCCCACTACTGTGTACATATCAAGAAATGAAATCATTATCTCCAAGTGATACCTGGATTCCCATGTTCATAGCAGCATTATTCAAAAGAGCCAAGGTATGTAAACAAACCAAGTATCTGTCAACAGATGAACGGATCAAGAAAATGTAATATATATAATGGGGTATTATTAGTCGGCCCTAAAAATAGAAGGAAACCCTACCATTTGCCTCAATGTGGGTAAACTTAGAGGGCATTATGCTAAGTGGAATAAGCCAGATAGAGAAAGACAAATGCCACATGGTATCATTTATATGTAGCATCTAAATAAATGGCTAATTTATGGAAATAGAGTAGGTTGCCAGGAAAAATAGGGAGAGGTTGGTAAAAAATGCGAAATGTCAGTCTTAAGATGAATAAGGTCTGAGGATCTAATGTATAACATGGTGACTATAGCTGATAACACTGTACTGTAACACTGAAATTTGCTATTCTCACACAAAAAATGGCAAACGTGAACGGATGGATGTGTTAATTAACTCATTGGAGAAGAATCCTTTCACAATGTATACCTGCATTAAATCATCATCACCCTGTATACTTTAAATCTTCCAATTTTATTTATAAATTATATCTCGATAAAGCTGGAGAAAAAAAAATGATGGAAACACAAGAAAGGTAATTAACAGAACACTAGAGCCAGAAAATGTCCCAGATGTCGAGAGGACAAAGTGGCAAATTTCCTAAGTTCAGGTCAAAAAAATGGACAATTTCTGACAAAATTCTAGGAAAAAGCATTAAATGATAAATTTTGGACATGTGCTTGTTAGTGAATTCAACAAATATTAATTAATGTATCCATGTGTTTCTGGGTACATGTTGGTAACTAAGAGACAAGGTGTTGACTCTGCTGAAGCTTACATTATATCGGAGAGACAATTTGGAAAAAGAAATTTAGAAAAGAAATCAACTATACTCCAATAAAAACTAATTAAAAAAAAAAAGAAATCAGTAACCTCCAGGTGGCAATAGGTAACTCAGTAAAGCAATGTCAAAGTTCAGAAATGGAGCTCTTGAGTAGCGAAAGCAAGTTGTATATGCTGGATCGTATACAACTTGCCAATATAATCACCGCCACAGTCAGTCAGTCCTCTGTGCTACTGATTTCTGCAGAGAATTTGACTTTGCCTCCTACGATATCCTGAAAAATAAGATGGTGAAATGTGATCCTTGATTCTAATTGCACTGGAAAAAGGTTCTTTCCCATTCAACATTCAATACCTTGTCAAATTTGCAGGTGACTCAAAGCTGAAAGCAATATCTAATATAGCAGAAGACAGGAGCTAGACTCACAATAATCTTGACAGGCCGAAATACTGGGCTGAAACCAACAATATGAAATGTAATAAGAGTAAATATAAAATCCTACATTTAGCTATAGACAAAAATTTTTAAACAGGATGCAGAAAGCAATAACTTATGAAGAAAAGTAACATGATAAACTATCCAAATTAGAAACAATGTTCATCAAAAGACAATATTAAGAAAATGAATAGGCAAACATAGGCTGGAAGAAAATATTCACATAGCATATGTCTGACAAAGGACTGGTAACCAGGATACAAAAAGAACACCTACAACGCAATAAAAATAATTGCAACTCACTTGAAAATGAAAATGTGTCAGACGATGTATCAGATAATAATCGCATGTTGATTGTGGCATCGTTTGTTTATTACCAGTCATCCTTGCTAGAATGGATGTTGTTCATCAGAGCAACCGAGCACCCAGAGTACTGCCTGTCACGTTAGAAGGATTCAATAAGTACTATTAAATAAATGAAGTTATTGAGTTTAGTTCCAGACCTGTTAAATCAGTAGAAGGATGCCAAGCTGGTAATGTGCAGCAAGAATCTAAAGATCTGTGTCTGCGGTTAATAAAAAGAAGTGGAACTAGAGGTAAGGTTTTGGGTAGCATCAGAAACAAGGTATTTAGTGGTTTGAGAGTGAATGAGCTCCTCCAAGGGAATAACATATGAAGCAAAGGGCAGGTGACTGAGGATGAAACCTATCTGGTTGATTTCTTTATCATTTCCCCTTGATCCTTTATCTTATTCTGTTTGCATCTTTTTATCTCATTCTTCCTTGTAGTGGAAACAGGGTGCCAGCTTAACTAGCATTAAATGAACTACAGCCTTAAGCATGTGAAGTGATGATAGGCTCCAGGACAAGCTTGCTGTTGCAAATCCTGGCAGCACTTGGCTTCTAGCATCTCTCCTTTTGTGCATGGCTGGGAAAGATAGGCAGCAAACACAGGAACAGATTCTTAGATAGTACTGTTCCAATGCCACAAAAACACCAGGAACTCACAGGGCCTCTTTCTTTCACAGCCAAGAGATCCATTATTCTATTTAAGATGTTCATCCTGGAAGTATTTATTAAATGCGTATTATACATCAGACATTAGGCTTAGTAATAAAGGTCGCTGCCCTGATGGAGCTCATGTTCTGGTGGGCCAAGAGACCATAAATACACAAACGAAAAAGTAATCAATTACCAATTTAAGATCCCATTAAGGGGTGCAGGGGGAGCAGTGCGACAAAGAAAATAGAAGAGGGGATGATCAAGTAGGCACCCCATATGACATTTCATCTGAAAACCTAAAAGATGAGATAGAATCAGCTTTGTGAAGGGATATGGAAAAAGTTCCGGGTAGAAGCAGCAGCACATGAAAGGCTTGAGGTAGAAATCACTTAGGGTATCTGTGGACCTGAAAGCAGCCCAGTAAGACGGGAGCAGAGTGGAAGAAGGAAAAGTTAGATTTGTGACGGAGGCAGGGACCCATATCCTTCAGAGATTCATGGCTGTGCCTAGAAGCACTGTCAGAGGATAGTCATTGGGAAACCACAGATGGGTTTAATCACAGAAGTGGCATGGTCCCGGGGAGTGGCCTTAATATCCCAACACTAGACTTCCAAGTGGATGGTCCCTACATTCTTTGCTGGCTCGTTGATATTTGTTTTGTTTTTTTCTAAGCATTCTGAGCCTGTTGAGGGCTTTCCCCTTACTTGTGTGCCAAATCAGTCTCTATATTACAAGTTAGAGAACTCATCAACCAAATCCTTAAAGGAGGAAACTGAAAGGGATTTGAACCACGTAGTCATGACAAAATAAGAAAAAACAGGTCAGCATTTAGTACACGTTTTCTCTTACTTTAACAAGTCATTTTAAAGAAAAAAATTTAATAACCTGTTGTTTATGTCCTCTGATGAGTGAAAGGCAACCAACTTTATAAAGGGGTGAAAAAGAGCATAAGACATTACATTGGTTTTGACATATTCCTAACAGAGAAGGTTGTTAAATACTAGAATGAGCTCCCTAGAGCTTCTTCCTGAGGCCATTAGAAATTACATACTCAGTTGGCTGGAATAATTGTGGGGTTGCCATGTCTAAAGTAAAAAAACGGAGTGGGTTTTCTTTCAAGTTTCCCCTGAGATGAATAGTCCAAGAGTCTCCAAGAGACTCTCATAGCTAACAGGCTGTACAGTAAAGAGAGATCAGAACCTGTAAAATTAGTAGGTGCTTCATAGATATTAACTGACTTCTTGGTTGAGAGTAGATAGATAATATTGTTAGGGAGGATAATACCTGAATAATGGGTGAATCTGGTTTTTACCAATAACCATTTATACGTGCGGCACATCCCACATAATAGTGTGAAATGTTCTCAGCCACCATGAGTCAGTCAAACTGAATTTAATGTGCTGTGAAGAACACGTTACACATGAAAGGTGGGGGCACCAGGGTCAGACAAGTCAGAGTTACCAGGAAGCAGCCAGTGGAAGAAGAGAGGGCCAGCCACGATGCGGAGGCAATTGAGTGCTGGGGGTAAGCCTGGCCAAGCAGCACGGTAAAAGAAATGAGAAAGGCAGCGGAAGTCGAAGATGGAGCCCAAGTAGCCCCCTGGGAAGGAACGTGCCCACTGGCACAGGCACTACATTGCCAGCCAAGCACAGGATGGCTCAATGGAAAACATCTAAATCAGGTCAGTTCAACCCACTGGCAGCAAGGCAAGCCAGTCCATGCAGAGCCAAAGGCAAAATCAGATATCCAGAAGAGCATGAGATGGGCAACACCCACAGCGTGGGTTTAACGGAAGCCCACCAACTGGCAAAGGCGACGCATTTGAGCAGAACAGGAGATTGGTGTGCAAAAGCCAACAGACGTGATTTGAGCTGTGCCAAGTGAGCAGAATGGTCTCTAAGGGACTATCAGCTTCCTACCAACCAGGAGGCCTATGGCATTGTGAGGGCTGTGTACACACTGCCGATTGTGGTGGAGCAGGGATCATGGCGGTAGGCACGGAGGATGCACAGAGGAAACATCTAAGTTACTACAGTGGAAGCCTAGAGGCCCCATGCATCCCGCTGCCCAAGAGCCAAGCACAGCCTGAGAGACTGGACGAGCGCTGGAAGCAGTAAGGAAGTCGTGGTTCCAGCTCTACCTCTGCCAAGTGATATTGGAGAGAAACTCTAACTTGTCTTGGGAACCCAATTCCTTCCTGTCATCTAGGAACTTCATATTTCCCTCCCTACACTGAATCCCAGCCCCGAGCTGAGACTGGGATGACCCACGCGCTCACAGTCTTCCCTGAGGCCATCACTCCTCTCTGAGATTCCCAGATGTCCAGTCATCTAGGGAAATGCTGGTTTTGTCTTTCTCCCTAATGCATGGTCCTCCTTCTGCTTTTCAGTCTATGCTCTTGCATGCTTTCCCTACTCTGTATCATCCAGAATTGGGACACCTTTTCTCAGAACCCATATCACCTCCATGAGCACATCAAGCTCCAGGTTGGGTTATTCCAGTTTGGCCTACTTCTTGAAATAAATTCTTCGTGCTGCAGGGTCAAGATACAGTGTTTTAAAATTCGCCATTCCAACATCTACCAGGAAGCCTAAGACTAACACACAACATAAGCAAAGTCACAGTCTGAAAAATAAAATTATTTCTTATTATCTGGGTATATGGTAGTTTAAAAGTTCTTTTGCCCGTTTAAGACTACATGCTATCAAGGCAAAGGGTTCCTCTTCCTTTATTATTTTTTTAATTAATTTTTCATTGGAGTATAGTTGATTTACAATGTTGTGTTAGTTTCTGCTGTACAGCAAAGTAAGTCAGTTATACATATACATACATCCACTCTTTTTTAGATTCTATCCCCATATAGGTCATTACAGAATACTGAATAGAGTTCTTTGTGCTATGCAGTAGGTTCTTATTAGTTATCTATTTTACATACAGTAGTGTGTACATGTCAATCCCATTCTCCCAATTTACCCCTCTCCCCCTTGGTAACCATAAGTTTGTTTTCTACATCTGTGACTCTATTTCTGTTTTGTAAATAGATTCATTTGTACCATTTTTTTAGATTCCACATACGAGCCATATCATATGATATTTGTCTTTCTCTGTCTGACTTCCTTCACTCAGTATGACAATCTCTAGGTCCATCCATGTTGCTGCAAATGACATTATTTCATTATTTGTTATGGATGAGTAATATTCCATTGTATATGTGTACCACATCTTCCTTATCCATTCCTCCATCGATGGACAGTTAGGTTGCTTCCATGTCCTGGTTATTGTAAATAGTGCTGCAATGAACACTGGGGTGCATGTATCCTTTCGAATTATGGTTTGCCCTGGATATATGCCCAGGAGTGGGACTGCTGGGTCATATGCTAGCTCTATTTTTAGTTCTTTAAGGAACCTCCATACTGTTCTCCATAGTGGCTGTATGTGAAAAATGCTCATGATAATCTGAGTCTCTCCAGTAGCTTCCATGGCAAAGATGAAACTCCTCTTGATAAATGTTACATGTGATCACCAAAGGAAAGAACTTTCCAGAGCAGTAACGAACTCACTTCTATAAGCACTAAGGGAAACATCTCCTATTATTCTCCCAAAGCAATCTCCCCTCCTCTCCTCCCTGTCCTTCCCTTTTGCTTCACTTCTCTTAGCTTCTTTGTATGCAGCATCTGTACTAGGTTCCTTCTGCTGCATCCTTCAATATTGCCAGAGTCTAAGAGCTAGAGGCTGTATAGGTCTTTGGCAGAACAATTCTCTGAGGAAACTAGGGAAGTTCTAGAATGGAAATGAAAGAGAAAGTGGCCAAGTTTACAAAGGGATTCCCATGTGGGAACACTGTTTACGAAACCTTAACATTCAAATGACCCAAGCCAATGCGGGCTGTCTTAATGCCATACAAAATGACTGGACCCGTATATCAGGATTCCCTTCATATGGCATGACTAGACAAATAAGCCACCATGAATCAGATGAACTACAATTTAGATATTACCTGATATGGCCACAGTTATATGGATAAACTTCAGAGATCAAGAACAGTAAGAGAAGGACCACCATGAGTGCAGAAATGAATTCCCGAGGAGTTGAGAAGATTATAATCTAGGGCACTGAAGATTTTTCTTTATTTGTACTCTTTTCTCTTATCCTCTACACTACCTATCTCTTGTGAGCTGACAAAGCCATTACTTAAGAGATGGGGCTTCAGGATTGCATTCTGAAGCTCCCTCTGAAATCTCTGAGAGTTGAGGTAACGTGAATTACTGTCAGGTTTGCTTCATAATAGTACTAACAATAAACGTCCAACTACGGGCAGGATACTGGGTTTCTAAAAGAATTCTTTCAAGAGTCATGTTAATATTTTATGTTACTAAGAGCACAGATACAAAGATTCTATCATTATCCACCCCATCCTTCTGATGTCCCCAAATCTTGTCACAATAGCCCTCTCGTATTGTAAGATCTGGCAGGGCCCAACTTCTGCCCCAACTTTATTCCAAATACCAAATTCACCTCAGATCTATGCTAGAAAGTCTACCCAGAACGACAGAAACCATAAGGAGGTCAGTTGCTTGACTATGGGCTCCGTCCAGCACAAGCTTTGAAGTGGCAGGGGTGGGTACCAGAAAATCCCAGGGCTTGCCTTCCCTTCTGCATTGATTTTCAAGAATCAATTGCAGGGTTTAGCATTGGCTGTAGAAAATATTGGGGAAGAGATAAAGATGGCCAATGTGGGTGACGGAAAATGGGTGAAGAACTCAGGAAGTGAGAAGTCACAGGAAATACCCTGTACATCTATTGTGACAAAGTAAAATGCATACATTTATGCATATACATTTTGTCTTTAATACAGCACCATCCTTTAAATTCTTCTATGACTTCCATCCCCCTAAAAATTAGGTCAGCACCCTGATCAGGCATCTGGGCTCTGCATCTAGCTTTCTTCCCAGAGTTAACACTGTTCTCACACCTCCTTTTTGCCTGGCCCTCTACATACGTGTACAATGGCCATATGGACCTTTATCCAGTTCCTCAGAAATACCACACTTTTATTCCCTCTGGGCATTTCCCTCTGAAATCTTCTCCATTAGTTGACTAACTCCTATTCACGCTTCCAGGTTCCACTTAGAGTTCATTTCCCTGATGTTGCCTTTGTTTTTCTATCTACCCTCTACTCCCATAGTGCCTCTCCATCACAGTACTGATAGCAGGTGCCAGGCTAATGCCTGTCCCCTCTGGAGTATAAAGCAGAGATGACGTCTGTCCTATGTACCTCTGCATCTGCTCGTTATTTTGTAACGTTCTCATTAGAGAACAGAAGCGGTCATTCCCTGCGTGCCTCAAATGCCTCAAAAAATACCCATTGACTGTGATCAGATAAAATAATCTAGGTTAGAAAAACAGCAGTCAAGCCACCGTGTCTGTTGGGGCAGAGGCAAGTCTGTGTTTGTGGAGTGTGATGTATAGGAACCTTACATCAGGGCAGGGGCTGGCTACGGCTTGGACTTAGGAAACAAAAGAAAGAAACTACAAAGTGCTGAGAAACCAGTACAGGGGTAATCAGATTATTATTTAATCTTATCTTCAATAGAGAACAAAAAGTATTTTGCTGAAGACACCCTTGTGACTGAATTCTGCCTCTCATTTCTGAATGTTCACTGTGATTTAAAAATAACTAATTAATGAATTAGAGTGAGGCAAGAAAAAAGAAGATGCTCCATTCCAACTAATTTCCTAAAACAGCTTATTATCTAACACGCTGTTTTTCACATAACAGGTACTCAGTAAATATTGGTCGATTGAATCAATGCTGAAACATATGCCGTATACAATTAAAGTTATCAATAAAGTTAATATATATTAGATCTACTATTTGTTCTAGCTTAATGATACTGTCACCTTATCAGAATGAATACAGATTGTTCTGATAACGCTATTCTTCTTTAACGGTTTTCTTCTTAAGGTCTGTATTACGTTCCAAATCAAAACCAACTGTAGCCAAGCATGGTATACAGAAACCTATGCCTTTTGGCTCAGTGTCACTACAAAATTCCAAAATTAATTTGATATATTAGGAGCTGGTAAGTGAAATCAATATAATTCCGAGTGCTGTTATGTCTCTGGAAAGGAGAAATGTCAAAGCGGTGGCAGTGTTACAGTAGGCATTAGCTGTAGACAGTCTCAGAGTCCCTGCAGTAAAGCAGTACAGGACATCTAAACGATACAGCGTCACATAATGGAACATATGCACACACGTAAACACACACACACACACACACACACACACACACACACACACACACACTTGACTAGGAAGGAACACAGGTGATTCTGACTGCCTCTCGGAGGGTCTCTCTGCCTCAACTTTGTCATCTGCAGATTTAGATCTATACAAATGTTGGTTGGTTGATTTCCAGGGAGTGTCTCTTGTTTGTGGGACCCATTGCTACAGGGTCACAACCCTACTCAGAGACCCATCTGGGGCATTTCACCATGGGACACACTATTCCATGACACGTCCAATCCCCAGGGATATACCAGTCGTCATCCGGACACTGTATCCACAGAGACTCACTTTGCTTTCTAGGACCTACCTCAAGTATCTTACTTGAGGATACCAACCAGCTGCAGGCCCCACGTCCCCAGTGTCAGAGTCAGGTATACCAGGGTGAAATCCCTCTCCCACCGCTACGGCCAGTCTCTTCATTGTATATTCCCTGCATACAATGGTACTCCCACTGAAGCAGATTTACGGGCCTGGAAAGCTGGCTTGAGAGTATCACCATGCTTGTGATCTCTATTGTAACAAGCACTGCTGTTCCATGACCTCGGATGTTTCGCCCTGCAGGACCCTGGTCCCACTGGTAACAACCAGCATCACTCATACAAGACCATGACGGCATGAAATAACGTGCATACATTTGAGCTGGCGGGCAACTGCTACCTTCTGCTTCCAGTCTCCAAGGGAGACTGCAAGCAAATCCGCTTCTCTGTCCCCCACACAACCCAAAACAGATTTCCTGCAGCTTCTTCTTAAGGGAGTGAAAGCTGCTTAGAGCAGCATGTAAATTCATGGCAAGAAGCAATAAAGGTGAGTTTTATACATTCCCATTATTGCTTCTACGTCTTTGCAATAATGTTTATTGACATGTCTGAACGGAGCACAAGCTGCAGTTCAGTTCAACTGCCTGTGAAAATGGGATATTTGTCAAGAAACAAACCTCGCAGTTTTTAGTGGCTCTGACAGTGGGTATTAGAAAAGATATTGATGGGAAAAGAGAGAGAGGAGACAGGCCTGGGGGAGAGCATTAAGGAGTATACTCAGCACAGATGCCTAGAGTGGAGGAAGAGGGGTGGGCCGAGGAGGTCAAATTGAACACTAAACACATTGAGTGACTACCGGCTGCTTCGGAGCATATGCCCATGTGTAGGGAACGTCGACAAAAGGTCCCTTTGTCCCCAGAGCAAGGCCTCTACAGTGATGCTTTCATTCGCGATTTGAGGCCCACTTTGCTTCCCCCACTCTCCCACAGTCCATCTCTGATGATAATCCGGTTCTGAGAGTGTGTGTATGACTCTGTTCTTCAGGGTTCTCATGAACTAAAAAGCGAGCACAGCGACTACTTAGCATATAACCCACGTTTAGTCCTTGAATCAGTTACTCAGTGATTCCCAGGGAATACACTCCCTGTGGGTGTGAGGCACTAAGTTATGCACCAGGGCTGTGCACAGACCTTTCACTGAAGAAATCTGCAGTCTGGTAGCACAGCACTGTTGCACTCATGAATCATAGAGAGCAGCTCACACAGACCAAGGCACAAAAGTCATCTATGGTGTTATTTTTATTTTCCCCTCACCAAAGACCAAATGGTTAGTTGAATGTCAGGGACAAGAGAGGCATTTAATAGATACGAATTCACATCCCAAATATGAATGGATTTCAAATGTTCAAGGCAATAAAATAAAAGCTACTAACAGCTCTTTCCTTCTCCTTGTTCAAATCAGTACTCGGGAATCTCAGCCATTCAAGCCACCATGGCATGGCCGTCTCTACAGTCAAACTGACAAGATTCCCAACACACCTTTCCAGCCTATACTGCCTGGCACTCGTGAACCAATCAGCCCCCTTCCTCCTAAAGCTCATCAACAGGTGAGATGGCTTTGACGTCCAGATTTACTTCAGGGGAAAGTTTTACTTTCTGGATAGACAATATAAGAAAGAAGAAAGAGCATAACACTAATTCATGGCAATTAGGTCATGACCATGGAATACATTATGCTTATGATGCCATAGTATAGGATTAAGATTGTTTTGTTTTGGAAAAGTCATCACAACCTATCAAAGTCAGAGAGACTAGTTGTATCCCTGGGAATCAAGGTTTTGAGGACTTCAACTACAAGTCGGCATTTGTTTCCGGCAACCCTGAGTTAACAAAATTCCAAAGTTACAATTTCACTTAAATCCTTCTATAATGTACTTTTCCACCTAAATTTTAATCTTCTCTCTTTCTCCTGCCTCTCTAAGCCCACAGCTTAGCATTTCATTTCAGACTTGCCAAAGCCCTGGATTCTTTGCTATCTTTTCCTTCCCAGAGCTCTTTGTAAGTAAATCAAGCCCATCTCCACGACACCATACATTACATTTGGGAGGTGGGCTCTCAGAGTGTAAGAGGGGTGTTAGTTTAACAGAGTTGCTCACATTACGTAGGTATCAAGGCACTTATAAAGCCTACTGTTTGCTGATGACATCCAAGATCTAGTTTCACCTATTTTTCATGGTCTGCAAGAATGTTACAGTGCTGATAAAGTTCTAAACTTGTTTTGATTACTGCAATAGCACAGAGACTGTTCCCCTTTAGTTAGTACCCATCCCCTCCTTATAATGGGCACTATAACCTCTCCCTGTTTTTATGCAATTCACATTCAATTTTGAGTTTGGCTTAGCAAATAGAAATGGCTTTATTAATGTATCGATGTCTTAACTAATGCTTACCTTGGAAGGGATACATATTGGGTGAATATGTATGTGTATGTGTGTTGGTGGGAGTATGCAAGTGTGTGTGTGTGTGTGTGTGTGTGTGTGTGTGAGAGAGAGAGAGAGAGAGAGAGAAATGGAAAGGAGGGAAGGAAAAGAAAGGGAGGGGATGGAGGAGAGAATGAGAGTGAGCATTGTTGATCAGAACTTACCTGGCTCAGAAAAGAGTAATTTACTGATAAATCATTATCCATTTAGAGGCAATCAGTGTCAGCAAAAGCTGCCTTAAATTACTCTATGTGCCGATGCTTTCAGATTTCTTATGCAAGGCAGTAGAAGGCAACTCGACTCAGCCACGTCACAGAGTCTCCCATAAACAGTAATACATTTCCATAGATTTCATTTCACATCTCAGCAATTCTGGCCCTAACGTGATGAGCAGAAAAGGGTGACGGTTCAGGACCAGGTCGATGAGGAACAGTAAAACAGCATAACGCCTGCACTGGCCAGGCAGGAATACCTCTCAGTCAGAACACGAAAATTCAGACCACAGAGATTCATAGAGGTGAGATTCAACAGCGATAAGTACGCTGGACTAGGAATCAGAAGTTATGGTCCTACCAGTTACCGACAGAGCTTCCTTGGGCAAGTCACCTGAGGAGATAATGGCTACCTAGAAAGTTGCTGAAAAAATGAAAATGAGATTTTATGCATGAATGAGCATTGCCAGGGGTAAAGAACATTACCTAATTACAAGTCTATAAGTTGACCACGTACCTGTCACGTGCCAGCTACTATATACATGCCCAGCTCTCAAAGTGCTGATGATGTAACAGGCGTGGGAGAGAACTGTAAACACCCTTTTAGGAAACATTTTAGTCACTGCCAGAGGAGAACCAAGCGCAAAGGGCTCTAGAAACATAGAGAAGAATACAGTTTGTGATGGAAGGGAATATTATTACGTGGCTCTCTGACACATCATTAAGATGTCAATTTCCCTTAGGAATTTGTTAAATCACTTGCACCTCAACACTGAAAAACTTTTTGCCTTTTGGCTCCCTTAGCCAATATAATGCAGGACCAGCAATTAATAATAAAAATAAACACACTGTAGTAATTTTAATGTCTGGGGCCATTATATATTTTAACATGCTGGTAGTCTAGTAACTTGGTGTGAGCATCTAATTATAATTTGACACTGACAATGAACTCTCCTTTAGGGAATTGCTTTTAAAATATTGACTAAAACTCAAAGTGCTTGTTCCCTGGTTAAGCAAGCAGATCAAAGGGGCATGGGAGGGCATTAACTTACTCACCTGATTTTTATACATGTATTGCTATACTATGTATAACTATGATGCATATCTATATTATAATATTAAAATGATATAATATTATGTAAATATTGCTTACGTTTAGAAAGGACCTTAATTATGTCTATCATTTTTCATTTTATGACCTTATTGATTCCTCAAGAAGCAACAAGTGTTATTCTTTCCATTTTACAGGTTAGGGAAGGAAGTTTGGGAGCGCTCAATGTGGAAACAGGCCCAGAGTCCGAGTCCCAGGACTCATGTTGCCTAATTCATTGCCAGCAATGTCTGTGGCTGGTATTTGCCATTAGCACTGCTCCTACAGGACAGATGTACTTGTTGAGCTCCTAGAACAGTATCTTAAATGCCTTACATACTCAATAAACACTATGAGTGAATAAAGTTCAGAGATTTGATTCTTGCAGTAAGCTGACTCAAAGAAGAAACCACTACTTTATAGAGCTATCATTAGAAAAGTCTGAGGAAATCTCAATGTACAGTTTGGAAAAAAAAAAAAAAACTAAATTAAATGTATCTAAAGCATGCTTAATTCTCTAATATGTATATAAAATTAAAATTTAAACGTAGTTATAAAATACTCTGTATTTGGAATTTTTTGCTGGGGGTGGGGTGAAGAGCTATCTTTATAATATTAGCAAAATACCCATCTGTAAGGTGAAAAATTCAGAAAATATTATTAATATTTTACCTATGCGATGCCAAACTATACGCATATTCGTTACTATTCACGTGACTGACTATACACTTGAATTTTCATCTGAATATTTTAAATTATATATTTGAATCCAAGCCTAGTGTATCCAGCCTTTAGTGTACACATACATGGAAAATACAGCTAGCAATTCCTATCCTTGTGCTTGTTTGTTTAACATATGGTTAGATAAAAACTGCGTATATATTGGGGCAGGACGGGAAGAAAGAGCCCCTGATGAAATGTCAAGAAGATGCAGGCCCTCTTGGAATATAAAAAGCACATCACGTGCTGTGTATCTGTAGACACCATGTCATGCTGGCTACTCTACATCTTAAGGCTTGCCTGTAAACATCTATTTTTTGTTATTATTTGGAACTTAAACGGAATCTTCCTTTAGAGAGCCATAAAGGACTTTTAAAGTATCGACTAAAACTTAAACTTTTTATAAGGTGTTTATCATCTTAAGAGCAAACCTGTCTCAGCTATACCATGGTTGACTCTTGGTAGCCTTCATGATGTATTTTAAATATACAGCATTTAACATCACTTAAGATCTGGTCCCATCCTTCCTCTTCAGCTTTAACTTCTGCCACTCACCAATAAGCTTCACGATCCCTACAGCCTCCACTCAGACCTACACTGCCTGAACACTCATTGCAGTAGATAAACCCACATGGCTAACAGGAATGGCCTTGCAGGTTTGCTGACGATTCAATTTTACTTAGTACCAAATTAACGACAAAAGAAAAAGTGATCTAAAAATAATTGGCTATTTTTTTCTGTCTTAGAGTACATGTAGTTGGAATTCAAAAGCATTGAGTTGAATGTGTTGGTTGAAAGAAATGATTTGGGGGGCAATGATAAAAGGGTCCCCCTCCCCAACCCTAAAAAAGAAATAACTATTTTTGCAGGGCTGTATAAACATTTTAAATTAAACAACAAACTATGCTGAAGGAGGCATGAGAAATGCTGGAAAAGGTTGAAAGAGGTAGGATCTACTACACTCTTTTTTTTTTTTTTTTTGATGATAACTACAACTCATCAGTCACTGACAAAGATGCGTAGTTGCTCCTGGAAATACCACCTGGTGGTTAAGAAAAAAGTCAGGCACTTCATTCTACTCCATCTTCTGGTTTACAGTGTTTGGATTTGTAACCACAGCTTCACCCTTTGCCAAAGGCTCCATACTGCATGCTGTCATTCCCACCTCCAGACTGCAAAGTCTGCCAGGATTTATGGCGACCACGCTGATCTCTCATCGCTAAGACCAGATGGTTGGGCTGAGGGGCAGCAGACTGCCTGAGGGCAGAGACTAAGCTGTAGTGCGGGGAGAGAAGATGGTGGCCACAGGGACACACTTGATTCTCTAATGAGCCTAGAAAAGTCTTCTAGGAACTTTTCCTTTCCTTAAAGGCTTTAATCAAGAAAGCTGGGCTTCCCTGGTGGCGCAGTGGTTGCGAGTCCGCCTGCCGATGCAGGGGACACGGGTTCGTGCCCCGGTCCGGGAAGATCCCACATGCCGCGGAGCCGCTGGGCCCGTGAGCCATGGCCGCTGAGCCTGCGCGTCCGGAGCCTGTGCTCCGCAACGGGAGAGGCCACAACAGTAAGAGGCCCACGTACCGAAAAAAAAAAAAAAAAAAGCTAAGATTCATGGTAAGCTTCAGGAAGTTTGACAAACTCCTAAAATTGAATACAAAATGGTTAGGCATATTTATGTATCTTTTTTTCCCCCTCAGGAGATCTTCAGAGAGTCTTGACCTCTTCCCCCTACCTTAAAGTATGCCCTGTCCATCGATATCACTATATGATACTGAGAAGTCTTTTGAAACATCTGAATTGTTTCAGTGATTTACACTTAAAGAATCACATACTTAGAATAGACCTAAGGAACCCGTGGTCTTAATTCAAGAACAAGCAGCAGTAAAATCTGAATCGTAATAAGAAATTCTTAAAAGGTTGATATAAATTATAATAAGAAGACTCACTGGCTATATCCACACTGGATGCTATGGGTGGAGTCATCTTTGTACAACAGAAGGTAATGAGGGGGGTCTTCATAGCAGTGGAGAGAAAAGAAGAAAGCTACCAACATCTACTCCCTCTCACTTAACCTTCTGTCACGGAACAGGAAGTCTACGAGGGAAAGAGTAAGGAAATAAAATGGGAATTCCAAACAGAAGGTGGGAGTCAAGCCAGTTACAGCCCTACCCTATCATTCTTCCACATAACCTCCTCTAGGTGGCTCTCCCTGATGCTTGGTGTGCAACACACAACCACAACTGCAATCTCTCCATATGCCTTCAGGTAAGACTTGGTTCTAGATTCAGGCAACACGGTCCATCACACTTATGCTGGGGTTTGCGGGAGGTAAGCAAGGAGGGGATAAAAAGATGGGCAATTTATGTTAGTAGCTGGGGATTTTAAGGTTTATTCCAGTCCACTGAATTGCTCTACATTTTTTATTTCAACATTTATAGAATGTGTATCCTTGAATTTCCAAAAGCCAGTCCATATTTTTTCACACAAGACACGTGAAGCCCAGAGAAGGGAAGTTAAGTGACTTGCCCAAGGCTACCCAACTAGTTGGTGGCAGGACCCAGAACCCAGGAGTAAGAGACTTAGGTCTCCCAAGTCTTAATCTTGCCACAATATCAAGTTGCTACAAATATTTTAATGTACATCCCGGCATACAATAAAATAAATATCAGTGGTAACTATAACGCTAATATTGTCAAGCCTTTTGAAACATTCTAAACTGTCAGATTGGACAAATCTGACAAATCTAGATTGGACAAATCTCTCTGGTTCTGCATCTTCCCAGAGGAGTTTAGAGGTTTTAACATAGCCAGGAATAGAATAAATCCAGGATAATAAAGATGTGGCAGAAGAACAAACACTGTGCTTAGGGGGGTTAGGAAACAAGACTGAATATAGTAAAGGGTACACTGAAGACAATGTGTAATTGGTAAATCAGGATGACAAGGCTGGCGTTTCTCCCCATCTGTGTCTGCTGGCATGGCTCCCCTCAGAATTGTCTGAGAAGGTCTACAGTGTGCTTGAAAAAGCTCCATTACTCTTTGTACCTGTAGATGTAAAACCCACCACATGGCGCATCCCAGGGGTGAGAATTCTATCACCAGCACTAGCAACTGGAAAGAAGGGAGGCTTTGTTTAGTCATTCCAACAACAGTCTCAGCCATTCCAGTGTTTTAAACAAGGACTGGTCCCACTCGCTAGCAGTGTTTGGAAATTCGTGAGGTTATTTTTGATCAGCACAGTAACTGAAGGCTTCTGCTGGTATTTAGAATTAGGAATGCCAGATGCCCTGCAGTGCAGGGGGCCGTCCTGGCCAACCATAAATGCCAAAAGCAGCCCCGCCTTGAGAATCATTGAGAGTACTCTCAGCTCCTGTGCCCTCCAGCAGCTCAAACAAGGGACAACTGAGAAGCCTGTGCCAAAGCCATTGGTACGGGAGTGTTCCTGGGGGGCCTGCCTTCCACCTGCGTGAAGATTAAGTAAACTTCTGGGGAGATGCAAAGTGCAAACTGTAGGTACAGAGTTCTTTTTGGTGCACCTGAGGGTAAAGAAAGTCTAGACGTCAATCTCAAATAGTCAAGAATCACTGAAAGCATAAAGGTCTCGCTATTATTAATCTGGGAATTCTACTGAGTAAAAATCTTTAAAGAAAGTAAGGAGACCAGGGTATCATCTCTAAAGCAAAGTCAGAGTATAATCAGGATACATGAGATAGATAGATAGAAAAAAAAAAAAAAAAAAGACTCCTGGTTAAACTCTCAAGTGAGGGGAAAGAGATATGAAATAAGGGTGTAACAAATCATAAAGAGAAGAAAAAGAAATATATATATATATATATATATATATATATATATATATATAGTTGACCTTTGAGCAATGCAGGGGTTAGGGGCACTGACCCTCCACCCAGTCCAAAATCTGCATATAACTTTAAAGTCAGCCCTCCCTTTCCGTGTTGTTCAAGGGTTATATAAACAGTGCATGTGTGTGTGTATACACACAGGCTATGAATATTTATATAAATATATATGATATATGATGCAGGACACCTCCCAGTTACCATGGGTCAGCTATGTGAAAATGAAAGCGCTTCAGAGCAAAGAACCCAAAGCAGCACCACTTTCACCCGGGACGTATTCATGAAATACGACCCCCCTTCTCAACGCCCACTGCTTTGCTGGGAGTATGCAGTGCCTCCCCAACCTCCATAACCTTTAGCTAGTCCCCCTTGGATCCATGAGGACCACTTTCTGTTCCCAAATCTGTCTACCAGACTTCACCTTTCATTGTTACCAAGTTCAAGGTTCAGGGGGACATTTACTAGGAAATCACAGAAGTTCAGTTCAGAAGACATTTTACTAGGAAATCACTCTTCCTTGGACTGCTCTGTAGGATATAGAATAACATACACCATCAAGTATTTATTGAAGGTCTGCTGCTTGTCAGGTCCTGTGCAATAGGCAGTGGGGACGTAAAAATGAGTAAAGATGGGAGATAACCTGACCTCAAATAATTCAGATTCTAATAGAGAAATGATGAGTAAGATTTTTAGGGACAGCCTAAAAAGTCTTGGCCTGGACATTGAAAAATCCAATGAACTAGATTTAGAACAATGGAAAAGCAGAAGAAAATATTCCATGCAGAAGAAACACTGAATTAAGGGCATGCCATGCATATACCCTTATCCTCATCATCCGTCCTCTGTGGCTCCATTCATGCTGCCTTTATTTCCGAAAACTTTTACATTTCTGAGCATCTAGTTCATGCTAGGCTATACCACACAGCTCGGAACTTAGTTATACGCTGTCTTAATCATTCTGTAGTTTTATTATGTAATTATCTCTTGTCTGCTGAAACACATAGTAATCACCTTGAGTGTAGAAACTGCACTGTCTCTATTTTCGTAGCCTGCTCGGAGTCACACGTAGAACTTGGCACACAGCTGGTCAGACATGTATTGCCTGATGGCTTGTTGCCTTGAATAGAAGAAATACGAGAATTCGGGATGAAGAGAGAGATGGATGAGTTGTCCAGGAAGACTGTAGTGCGGTGGATATTTGAAAGTCATCGTAGCCACCATCATGCATCAGTATCCCGCATAGCACCTTGTACAAAGGAGGCATTAAATTAATACTTATTGAAGTTAATTGACAGGAGAGTTGGTGTTTCTATAGAGCTTCCATGATCTTGGTATTTCCATGAATTCCAAGAAGGTAGGTTGCTTCTAGGAAATATGTCATTTGTATGGGAGAGATCTGTAATTTTCTGCTCAAAGTTTGGTTCTCTAATAATGGAGGTCATGGGACCTCCATTATCTTGCCCTAAATTGACCCCTTTAATGCCGTGACAAAGGATTAATCAGGGGTGCCCTTTCTAGAACCACCATAGATTGGTAAGAGAGAGTGCATCTTGCCTTTTAGAGTTTTAAAGTAGCTGACACTGTCTGCCTGCCCTCTCTGGTCCCATCTCCAGTGGAGGCCAGGATATGGCTCTCTTCATCCCTGAGCCATGTATGTTTGGTTACTGCTCTTTATGATTTGCTACACCTTCATTTCCTATCTCTTTACTCCCCCTCCAGTTAAAACCTGTTTAACAGGGAGTCTTATTTTTTTTTTTTTTTTTTTTTTTTTTGCGGTACGCGGACCTCTCACTGTTGTGGCCTCTCCCGTTGCGGAGCACAGGCTGCGGACGCGCAGGCTCAGTGGCCATGGCTCACGGGCCCAGCCGCTCCGCGGCATGTGGGATCCTCCCGGACCGGGGCACGAACCCGCGTCCCCCGCATCGGCAGGCGGACTCTCAACCACTGCGCCACCAGGGAAGCCCGGGAGTCTTATTTTTATTATCCATTGTAACCACAGTACCCAGGGCATTTGCAGGCACATAGTAGGAACTCAAAAAATATTTGTTGGAAAAGATGGCGGGCCTTTTTAAGCTTCTGGTGCTCATTTACTCCTGAATCAGCCCATGTGCTTTAGTAATGTGGATTCTTAATCTCCTCTTAGGCTCTTCTACACAGAAGCGCCAATTTTAGAATAATCGGTCTTGGATCATTCAACATTCTGTGTTTCCAATGCTGTTCACTGCCTGCACAGTTAAACCTACACATGCTCTCATTGATCCACTATCAATAAAGTGGGAGTTGCTTATAAATGGGGCTTATTCTCTTTTATATCTGTAATATCTAGGCAGAACTTGGAAAAGTGGGAAGAGGATCTTAATTAGCTGGTTCTGTTTTGTGAAGCGTGTGTCTCTATGGGGTAAGAGCATATTTCAGTTAAAGTTCAGGCTGTGCTCCCTGTCCATCAGTTTCAGTAGGATCGGGGTATCCTGGAGATGAGAGATAAAGAAGCCAATACACTTAGGTTAGGATCTTTGAATGAATAACAGGAAAACTGCTATTCATGAAGATCTGAGTCCCTCCTCTTTCTAACCTCCTCTTTTTTTCTGGCCAAGTCACTGCTGGCAATCAGTTCAGGAGAGAGGCCTAGAGCATGAGAGAGATAAAGCGGTGATTGTGTCATCAGCAATTCATCCCAAGGGACTGTGACGTGAGCACACATACATTTAAATATTTGAAAAGCATCTTTTAAAATGAGTATCAAAGTGACAGATAATCTAAGTCAGAGAAAAATGCCCCAGCGTTTCCCTATCTCCCTTTTCTCATTATGGACATAAATCCCAGATGAATCTCCAGACACCAGAGGGAGTAGGGAAAATACTAGTCATCACAAGCACAACAGCAAAAGGAACGTCTGCAGAAACCTACGTGCCTGGAAGAGCAGGGCCCCAGGTCCTGCCTGCTGCCCTGCTAGCGTAAGAGCAGAACACGAGAGCCTTCTGGGCTCTGAGGTGGAGCCGGGCCTGAGCCAGGAGGTGGCTGGGTTGGGTGGGGACGTGGTGAGAGGCTTGTTTACTTCGGATTTCTTCTCCTGATAGCCTGAACTTCAAGGGATTTGGAAGTTTCATTTGGATTAGCGTTCAAATGCTAGGCTGTTTCTCACAACCTCATCCAGCCCACTTATGTATGTAAAACTACAAGGGGAATTTCAGGAAAATAAGCTCTCCAGGGAGACTCCCAGTCTTGCTGCCAGAAAACAGTGCAGAAGCCAGCCAACCAGCCAACAGAAATGCCAGCCCTAATGAATCTTTCCCTGGTTATGACCAGAATCTCAAAGCACTGAGGGCTGTGGAAGAGAGGCAAGAGCCAAAGGGACTCCAGGGGCATTTCTGAGTCCAGGCTCGAGAGGAGGAAAGGTGAATGGGCTTCGATCAGCTTCTTCATCAGACCTACAGAGTGCAGTGGTGTGAATTTGGAAATTCCAGAATCCTACCCTGCCACCTGAGCTGCCTGCCTGCCCTTCTGCTGGGTTTGTCTGGTGGCTAGAACCAGAGCAGCACGGCTCCAGGCAGTACCCAGACAGTCACCCAGCTGCGATGTTATTTCAAATGCAAGTTTGTGTGTTTCCTCCAAGAAGGGCTGGGAGAAGTACAGATGAAATGAACACCATCACTCTGAGTAGAGCATCTGCATAAATCACTGTCCAGTACATTCATTCCTAGTGACAGATTAATTCCTTTCTCAGGTTTTGCTTAAGAGTGTACCACGGAATACTAATACTGTTCCCTAGAGAAAGAGAGAGAGGGAGGAGAGAGGGAGGAGAGAGGCAGGGAGGGAAGGAGGGAGGGAGAGAGAGAGAGAGTGAGTTAGAGGGAGGAGAGAGAGGAAGAAATTCAGATGTCTCTCTCAGCAGAGTGAAAAACAGAATGACAGTGTGTTAAATGAGGAGGGGTTTCAAGTTTGCCCAGTAGAGGAAGCTCGTGCGGAAATTGCATCGTAGGGTATAGACTGCAGGGGAAATCCTAGCCACTCAGATCCTAGTCTCTGCGCTCTGAGCAGCTATAGGATGTGGGATGACAACTGTTAGCTATTCTGGGAGTTCAGCATTAGCCCATCTCCGCCTCCCCCTGCAGGTAGGGGGATAGTATCGTCCATGGAGGGACAACGAAGCATCTGATTTGATTTCACTCAATTTTAAAGATGTAAAAGAAAACATTCCCCAGACGTATTCCCTTGGAAAACAGCTCTGAGCAACACGCCAAGTTCACAGAAATGTAAGACGGGGGAAGGAAGCCAGGAAGGATGGGGAGTTTTTACCTTCAGCGATCGGTCCCTCCCTGGGCGTGTTAATGAGCCTGCACCTGAAAAATGACTGTGATGGTATTTGCAGTTTATCAAGTCTTCCAGCAGAGGTGTCAGGCACAGAGAACTCACTTGTCACTCCAACATTTCCTGGCATTTGCTAACCACAGTGAGGAATGGAGGGCAAAAGGATTACAGAATTAAGCGGCACTGGTACAGCGGCTGGTGAGGGGCTGAGATTTAGCTGTCACTTTGAAGAAAACTCCATTTCATTCTGTGATCTGGAAGGAGCGAAAGTTAAAACAGGGGGGCTGGGCCAGGCCGGCCTTCAGCCAGGTCCACAGGGAAACCTCAGACGGACGCTCGGCTTGTCAAGGAGGAGTTGCCAGCTGCCAGTTTGCTCCATCAACTCATTTCCCCTCTGGGTGTGGAGGAAAGTTCAGCACAGGTAAGGTCCAATGTCACAGCTAGCCTTGCTCAGGGCCCTTGACTCTTCCAGAATGTTCTCCAGGACCTTCACAAGTCCATGGCTGCACCTTTACCTGGAATGCTCTCCTAACCTCCTTGCCCAACACGTATCTGCCTGTCCATGAAGACCATGTAACCCAGGGACTTCCCTGGTGGTCCAGTGGTTGAGGGTTCGCCTTCCACAGTGCGGGACACAGGTCGGATCCCAGGTCAGGAACTGGGATCCCACATGCCACGGGGCGGCTGGGCCTGCACAATACAATCAGAGAAACCTACTGCACTCAGTGAATCCCTTATCCTTCTCTGTCTATGTAATTGCTATTCACTGTGTTTTTATTCTCATGACAAGCACATTTTGATTTGAATTTTCATTAAACAGAAATTTTCCTCATGTTCAGCTTTTAGGAAAAAAACAGATAAATCACAGTAAAAGAAGCTGGTGTCAGGGATTTATTCAAAAGATTAATTTTCAGGTACGGCTTATATTGGTAGAGATTCAACTCTATCTTTTGACATTTTCTCCATGAAAATCCAAAGTGAGAAATTTGATGTTCAAAACGAAACAAATCAACATCTTCAAGGCTTAAAAAAAAAAAAAAAGAATCACTGGATCGTGTGTCATGTCATTAGGCAGGGAAGTAGACAAATTCTTTATTGAAAATATTTTTATCACAAGGGTTAAAATGAAACTTTAATGTTCAGTTAATTAGCAATCCTAATTAACCAGGCCATCTGACTTTCAAAATCCTCTTTTACATTCATATACTCATTCATTCATCCAACATTCCTTGGCGCTATGAGCCAAGAATGGGGAGAACAACCATGTGGTTTCTCTTCTCAGGACACCCACAGGGTGGTGAGGGAGAAGTCATTACAATAAATAATGTCAAGACCTTGTATGTGACATAAGGCAACTTGCAGAAAAGTTCAGTGGTAGCATGAGAGACAGAAATATCGAAGAGAAGGGGACTTGAGTGAATTTTTCCAAAGTAGTACTTCCATTGGACCTTAAAAGATGAGAAAGAACTTCTCAATTGAATGACAGAGAGGAGAAGTAGCCATTCTAGCATAAGGACTCAGATAAGCTGAGAATAGAATCAGATAGCTGCAGGTGCCTTCAGGAAACTGAAAATTACTTTATATGGTTGGAGGGGTAGAAGTGGGTGGAAGTTGGTACTGAAGCTGTAGGGATGATAAGAACCAGATCACAAAAAGCCTTGCACGTTGTGAAAGGGTTTTATAATTGTTACGCTAGGGCTCGGCAATCACATTCACCAAGGATTTCACTGTTAAGAAACATTTTCCTATTTCTACCATCACTTCTTCCTGTTGTTTTCCTGAATATTCCATCTTTCTCTAATCTCCCTCCACTGAATATCTGCATAATTTAGAGTGTGTAATACACAATGCATCCTTTAATCATAGATGGCTTTTATTGCTCTCTAACTGATTCAAGTATTCTCATCTTGTTTATACCACTAGGTTAATATGCTCCATCAGGACAGAGGTGAGGTATTCAATGCTCCCGGTACCTTTACAGTACTCTCTACAGAGTAGCCACTTCAGAAATTCCTACTGATTAATATTTAAAATGATAATAATTATTTTCCATTAATCCCCTCTAAATGCTGAGATAGATTTTCAGAAACAAAGCAAAACACTATATTCTGCTACAAGTTTTGAAGTGTAAGAGTCAACTCAAATTTTCCTACTCTTTCCCAGATTTATCATGGCAACTGTTTTGCCTCCTCTTCTGTCTTGCCTGAGTCAACCTTCAAAGCCATCATCTTCAGGTTCTCTTTACCCCACTGACCACTAGACAAGGCTGAGCTCTTCTAAGCTGCCTTTTTGAAAAGGAAGATTTTAGATGACATATTGGCTACAGCACATTTATATCTGAAATGTCAAATAAACACTAGTTGCAATAATTTCAATATTGAAATATGTGTTTTTATGAACTATAAAATTGTGTCTTTAAAAAATTATTCATATCAGTTCCTCAGTGGTGAGAAGCGACACTGAATACCACCTGTTTCATCCCCCAAGAAGACAGGTTGGCCTCAAACAAAGCTGGGTGCGGTGTCACCCCAAGCAGACCTGTGAGGATGGGTTGGTTACATGTGCCTGTCTCTGAAGGGGATCCCCACAAGTTGCTGCTTGGGATCATGTTGCTGTGACCCTACCTCCTTTAAGAGCCCATTGACAGACTCGTCAACAGCAGAAACAGTCATAGAACATATATTCTCAGTCCTCTCCTCTTGATCTTGTTGGACCTAAAGACAGTGTCATGTGGGTGTTAGAAATGGTGTCCTAATGCAATGAAAACCAGCTAGTTAATTACGGCATCAATACTGCTCTCTCCCAATTGCAAAACTAGGGGCTAAAGCATAGCCTCAGAAACTTGTCCATTTCAGTTAGCAACTATAGTCTCTGATACATTGTAACACCTACCTTGGCACACTTTGCAGTACAAAGAGGTTGCCAGAAAGATGAAAATTTTAAAAAGTGAAGTTTGCTGCTATGCAGCCCTCCTTAAGACTGTCTGTTTCAGTTCTCACCAGACTTTGTATTCATGGGTCATTTTTGGTACATCCTAATTCTGACTGTAGGTTATAAATGCTTCCCCCACTAGCCATTGTCTAAGGCAAAGTATACACCCTTCTCCTTCAAAATCATTTCATTGCCACTCTCTCAAAACATACCTCTCTGCTTTGAGGCATACATTCCCTACGAAAATGACTGCCCTCACTTTAGTAGTTCCATAGCATTTGGGTTAAAACATGTAATTTTACTATCACTACTACAAGCCTTAATGAAACCTTACCTGTTTAGCACAGAGAAATATAAAGTGGGATCCTTTCCATGTGATAAAATTCATGACATGAAACTCTAAGATTTAGAGACCTTTGCTTGTCCAGAATTAAACACCAAATCTCTGAAGGGACTCTCCTCCTTTCATATCTGAATCAAGAAGTAATAAAGGTAGACATCCTTTCTGACTTCCTCAGGGGTGGCCGAAGATTGGTCACTGTTCTGTAACTAACGAAGACCTCCGGAGTGTAACATAAATTACACAAAATGGAATTACAAGTGAAACCTCTGTCATAAAAAGTCCTGGTCATCTTCTGAAATAGGTGTATTTTGAAGGTCTCTTCAATTTGTACCAGTGACTTACTACTCTCGAGTCCATTAAGATATACTGGTTTTCTCAATAACATAGCGAGAGGCCTGGGTCCAGAGAGATCAATTTTAGCAAGATTATTTATGCTACTTCTGGATTCCAGTCCCCTTTCCCCACCCTCTCCTCCACCCTGAAAGCTGTCTTGTGGCAATGTGTCCCATCTTCCCTTGAGGAGAGATATATGAAGTAGTATCACACCCTTTTGTATTATAAATCGCCAACAATATCTCTAGAATACACCTAGAAGCCCCAGGTATTTCTTTTTCACTTGGTGAGTAAATATGTATCAAGCATTTACTATCTGCTAGGGGAAAAAAAAGGCAGAAATAAACATGACAGACAGAGTGGTCCCACATTGATAGCACTTCAAATCTACTCATACTTTCCTAAAATTATAAGGCCAAATCTTCTTATCCCTGACTTAATCCAAAAGCAACTCTGAAAGGTAAAAATACACATTAACCTAGAAAAAGGCTGAAAGATTGAACCCATGGTTCTGAATGCCTGCATCAAGAAAATGACTACTTTCATACCAACTAGAGCATTTCCCTAGAACACTTCCAGGAAAATGACCAGGACTTTTTATGACAGAGGTTTCACTTGTAATTCCATTTTGTGTAATTTATGTTACACTCCAGGGGTCTTCATTAGTTACACAACAGTGACCAATTTGGGCCACACCTGAGGAAGTCAGAAAGGATGTCTACCTTTATTATTTCTTGATTCAGATATGAAAGGAGGAGAGTTCCTTCAGAGATCTGGTGTTTAATTCTGAACAAGCAAAGGTCTCTAAGAGCATTTCCAGAACACCTTGAACCATGACCACTGTGGTTGCCACCAACAAAGTATCAAAGTGAGCTGGACTGTAAGAAAACCATTGTGTTTCTTTTTCTACACAAAGTCAATGCATGTACTATTTTGAGGCTTAGCTCTCTGAAGTTGTATTAACAGCTAGCTTCTGTTCAATCCACGGCAACATATTGGCAAGTGTAAATTAATCAAGTACAAACTGGAAAGCTGAAAAGAAAATGTCAAAGGGACGGCTGGGGCAAAGGAACTGTAGGAAAGAAGGGCGTCGCTGTTCATTCCAGGAAGCAAAGCAGAACCATGGGATGGGCCAGGCCATTTGTTCTCGGCCCATGTCTTGAGCTGTGTAAGTCCTGAGGTAAGGTGTCCAGTGCTTTGCACGCCAGCTCTTGGGTCATCATACAGCTTTAATTTACAGGATGTGAAACCACAGTGTTAACGTTCAAATTACAGAACTAACATTAAGAGTCTTCCTGCTTTATAAAATGGGTGATAATGCAAAGTGGAAGCTCTTTAGTGGTTCCTTCACATCAGCTTCCCACAAACTCCAGAGCTGGCTTCTTTTTAGTCAGAAGCAAATACGCCAATTTGTTTCTATTCAAGGTCACATTGTGGTTTCACTCAGAAGATTGCTCTGAACCCAAAGGGTCACAATTTCCCCATTAAGGTGGTGAAAAGTAATTGAGTCTACCCACTGCATAGTGTTTGTATTCTCTCTTCAACTTGACTGTAAATCATAAGAAGGAAAAGAGTGTATATTCTATTATTATGAAATCTCCTTGGTGTCTAGAAAAACTACCTTTGCCACAGCATTTTTTCGTCCATCTATTTATTCATCCCAAGTACTTGAGACTTCAAAAAATCCATAGTGGTCAGCAGGTGATGATGCGAACTTCTTGAGAGCTGGACAACATCTTACTTAACTTTATACACTCAGGCCACATCAAGCACAGACTTCTTCCTGCAACAGGCACTCTTGATTTGTGTATTAGTTTATGTTTACTGACCCACCAGAATCCCCTGCATGGTTGGGGAGGCCAGTTATTAAGCAAAATAGCCCGTAATGCAGTGTCGGACATGAACTGTAGATTCAGAAAAAAATGGAGAGCATTGTGGGTTAGAGGCCCAAAGAGAAGACAGTGCCTGAGATGGGTTGTGATATTCAGAGAGGCAAAAAGAGGAGAAAGAGCATCCCCCCGCCCTCGACTTGAAGCCGAGATTAAGTCAAGCATGTAGGTAGCAATGCTGAGCTAGAATATGAAAGGCCGTGAAGAACAGTTGTTCTGAACCTCAGTCTCCCATTTGTCAAGTGGGAATAACAGTACCTACTGTGACAGCTGATTGCTGCCATGTAAGCAACAGTCTTTGGAGTCTTTGGAAATACAGCTGACTCTTGAACAACATGGGTCTGAACCATGTAGGTCCACTTATATGTGGATTTTTTTCAATACATATATTTACTATAAATGAATTTTCTCTTCCTTATGATTTTAATAAAATGTTCCTTTCTCTAGCTTACTTTACTGTAAAAACAGAGTATATGATATACATAACATACCAAATACGTGTTAATCAATTGTTTATGCTATCACTAAGGCTTCTGGTCAACAGTAAGCTAATAACAGTTAATTTCAGGGGGAGTCAAAAGTTACACACATATTCTTGACTGTGCGGGGATCAACACACCTAACCCACACATTGTTCAAGGGTCAACTGTATTTCATCAAGAAATGGAACAAGTTTATATTTAAGTTCAAGCGTTTATGGCCACTTACTGACTATGTATCTTAGGGAAATTTTATATTGTCTCAGAATCTTAGATTCCTGTCTGTTTTTTTAAGATTATACAAGATAACGGGTGTAAAGCATTGAGGATAAAAAATACATATATATGCTAACACATATATATGGAATCTAAAAAGAAAAAAAGGTTCTGAAGAACCTAGGGGCAGGACAGGAATAAAGATGGAGATGTAGAGAATGGACTTGAGGACACGGGGAGGGGGAAGAGTAAGCTGGGACGAAGTGAGAGAGTGGCATGGACATATATACACTACCAAATGTAAACTAGATAGCTAGTGGGAAGCAGCCGCATAGCACAGGGAGATCAGCTCGGTGCTTTGTGACCACCTAGAGGGGTGGGATAGGGAGGGTGGGAGGGAGACGCAAGAGGGAGGAGATATGGGGACATATCTATATGTATAGCTGATTCACTTTGTCATAAAGCAGAAACTAACACACCATTGTAAAGCAATTATACTCCAATAAAGATGTTAAAAAATAAATAAAATTTTACTTCTCAAAAAAACCCACATATATAAGCACATAGAAAACATTTAATGTACAGTAATAAATTTTATTAATAGTATGACATATTTGGCTATTTCCCAAAACAGAAAGCCCCTGCCAACTTTGGCAGCTGGGGCATAGCCTGTTTCCTAGAAGAGGGAATAAACACTGTTGGTTGTCTACCTTTTTTTCTAAGAACTTGGGAGAGCCAACTGACAGAATCCTTACAATAAGCTTGTGTCCTAGGCATTCATTTTTATTCCCATTTTCATATGAGAAAACTGAGGCTTAGAAAAATTCAGTCACTTACCTAGCTACACACAGATCGTAAGTGGCAAGAGATTCAAAGCCAGGTCTGTTTGGCTATAAAATCTGTGCTCTTCCCTAAGCAGCTCACGGCCCCCGACATGTTCAAGTAGCTAGAAATCAGTCTCCAGTTAGGTAAGGAGTTTTCATATTTAAATAGTCATAGACATGTAGGCAGTGAGAGATCTGTTTGTTTTCTTTTACTTTCTACTTCTACCTAATTTTTCTCTCCTCATACTTTCAATAAATAAAAGTGGAAATCTATACATAATGTGGTTTATGAATAAAAGGAAAAGCCCATTTCATAATATTCTTTTAAAACATCAGAACAAGGTATTATAAAACCACAATTTAGAATAATTAAGCCTCAACATGACTACAGCTGATCCACTTTCCACTCCTCTACGACGTTAGACCAGGTCTGCCTCTGAGGAATGGTGATGGCCCAAATCAATCCATCAACCAGCTAGTTAATGCACATGGCAACAAACCAATGCTTTGACTATTTTAGAAATAGAATCACCTGGGCTTCTTTGATACTCTGGCACGTTAAATAGAGCCTTTGACCCACGAAATTTCTAAAGAACCAAGGGGAACATAGACTCTGGAATTGAACAGCCCTAGGTTCACATCCCAGCTCTGCCACTTGCTGGGAGTGTCACTTGGCACAAGTCATTTAACCTCTGTAAGCCTTGACATCCTCAACTGCACGGTAGTACCCAGTACAACCATTCACTGTAATGTTTGGCAACAAAGCAACTGCTACGAGCCTGGTAAAAATGATGGACGAGACAGGTGGGCCTGTCCTCAGTAAGGAGTCTATTCAACCATTTCAAACATACATAATGAGTACAAACAATGAAAGATAATAAAGGGTCCAGAGTTGGAGTGGGAGAGAATTTCGATGAATGGCTCATGGTAGATTCTCATAGTGGGGCCATGTTAAGATCAGGCCTGAAGGACACGTAAGAGCAAGGCGAAGCGTGAGTGGAGAGGCAGTAGGTGACGATGCACAGCAATGTGCAATGTCTTCAAACTGGGAAAGAACTTTCAATTTGGGAAGCTGAAAGAAAGCCCAGGGGTTTCCTCCTGGAGCAATGGAGAGAGAAGAGTAAGCTGAGGTCAGAGCAGGGGCCTAATCTGACAGGAACTTTGTAGCCTGTGGCTTTTGCTGTAAGTGCATTGAGAAGCCATTGATGGGCTTTAAGCAAATGTGATAAGAGATGCGTCAGCTTTTTCCACGGGAGGTAGGGGTGCAACACAGGTGAAAACATGGTATTTGATTTTTGAGATTCACATCTCATCCTTCCCTAAGGTTCCTTACAATTAGTTCTCTCTCAGCTCTCTTGAGCCTCTCAGGTTTGAGGAACACAGACTGTGCTCTGATGGTAACAAAATGTTTGATTTTAATGGATTATTTCATTTAAGATACAACAATATAACATATATACATGCATCTGTGTGTGTGTGTATATATATGTACAGGTGTGTGTATATATATATATATGTACATATGTGTGTGTTTCAAATTAGGAGAGTAGTTTGGCTTTCAGCAACTCATTTAGCTTCCTTAAAGCATTAATTTCCTCACCTATAAAATGATGAAATTAAAAACATATATGGAAAGTACTTAATGCTAGGCCTGCGCATAGGAAGCAACTCAATAAATCTCAGCTATTATGAATTAGTTGTGACAAAATTATAAATACAATCCCTGAGATCAAAGAAAGGGGCTCTTATACTCTTACGGAGGCTGAAAAGAAACCCAGTAAGTCATCACTTTCAGGCCATACATTAGAGAAAATGACATAGTGTTTAGCAAGGGTCTCTAAAGAGATGCTTGAAGGCAAAATCTAGCTGGTTTATGCAGTTGGTTTGTCTAGTACCTGGCTTTTTACTTTTACGTTGTTGGCTCAATTTGCAAACCTTTAGTCAGGGCATATAAGCTCTAGTTAAACCCTTTTCCCATTAGTCCCTATAATGTCACACCCTGTTATTTTAAACAATTACATTTTCTTTCTGCTGCATGAAGATCTCATGGTTACACACCTTATGGTCCTCAACATAGCTCACTAGGTTTCCTCCAAGGGAATGGATATGGAGAGGTTCTTCCTCCAACTGAAACATTAGGGTATTAAGAAACCCATTTTATCATCTGGAGAAGACCAATCGAGACTTGCTTTGGTGATTCAGAAAGATAATTCAGATATGCTTGAGGTCTAATTATGATCATGGTCTCAAGTGCAATAAATCCCTTAGCACAGTCTCCCAATAGATCAGGCCTCTGAAAATTTCCGGACAAAAACACACATCGTTCCTCCTCAATAGTCCTCCCAAATCCCTTGAAAATCAACCCAGCTTACATGCACCAGTTTATATGCACCATTCCCCCACCCTTCCTTTCACTGCTGCAATACTATGTAGAGGACATACTACCACCCTACTCAGTGGCATGTCCCCCATGACACTCTGCCTAGATCCATTTAGATCGCTACTTAGAATAAGCCCACTGGGGATAAGATATTCCTTGTTCTTTGTAAGCTTGCTGAGAAATCAGTGTCTTATGGAATTTTTATGGGAATTCTGGAAACAATACTGAGTGAGGAATATCATCATATGTGTGTTTCCTCAGATAACACACTAGAGTCAGATCTGCATATGGCTTAAGAATGCATGGTTGGAACTGCATGGGGAAAGAATCACCAGGTGCCTGTTAGCAGGCTCTATGCTCCCTCTGGGCTCTGGCCTCAGCTGACAGGTATCCCTATGGAGCACCATACCGCATACGGATTGCAATTCAACTTTGAAAATTACTTGCTGCTGGCGCATGAGAAGTGTGAGCTGATAAAGACACCAAAAAGGACAGCAGCAAACACATAAATAATGGATGGGCTTGATACTGAATTTCACATTTGAATAATGTTTAAAATGCCCACAGTGTCATTTCCTGATCTGGATTTCTGATGTCACCAAAACAGACATTAATCTAGGAATAAACATACTAGATTGAAGGATTATATACCTGAACTATCTCACAAACAATACCTTGACTGTATGCCCTCTTCAACGATGGTGAAGAAATGGGTAGTTAAGAACGCTGAAAAGAGATACACGTCTTAAAAGCAATCAGAGACTAGTCACACGTAAGCACAGCCTCAGATACAAAAGAAAGAAGTCAAAAGTCAACAGGATTAAATCTGAGTTTGAAAATAGACTGGAACTATGTAATGAGAAGACTGCTGGGGTATTAAAGATGCAAATTTTCCTAGGGTATAATCTTATTTATTTTGAAGTTACAAATACCTCATTTTCTCTACCTCAGTTTCGTCATCTGTGAAATTGGAATAATGGCACCTAAGTTCTCTAGAGACTGGAGTAAGAATGTGGTGAATACAGAATGAGGTGAGTAAATCAGCATAAATAAAACCTTTGCATAGATAGTATATGTATGAATAGAAAATAAATTACATGGAGGAGGGTAACAAAATATCTTCTAAGTGGAAGAAAGAAACAAAACCCTGGAAAGTATAAAAATGGGTCATTCCTAATGGGTGAGAATATTCCACATAACATACTGCCCATCACCAAACATCTGATTTATACCAGCCAGCTGCAATTTGAGGAAGCCTTTAATGTGTATTTATATTTTTAAATGTCAAGATGATAGTCTGAAAAAAGAAGCATTTGCAGTTGTCTGAGCTTTAGAATTTCTTCCCAAAGAAGCATCTGGGCTTGCCTAGAGTTTGAAAAATACGTTGTCTTCCCCTCAATGGTTATTTTTCTAATATGTCTCATGACCATTGTAATGCTATGTTGCCTAGAGTAGATGTCCCCGGGCATCCGGTGAGTCAAACTGCCAGTCTTCATCCCTTCCACGCCAATGCCTATGTACATTCAGTGAAATTATATACTGGTAGGTGGGAAATCCAACTCTGCCTTGCAGGAAAATTTAGAAGATAAGAAAATCTCAGCCACCTTAGAAGCCAGAGGGCATGTTCAAATGTTATCAGCATCCACAGGGCTTATTCAGCTTACTATTATTTTTTTTGAATACATTATTTGGCACCTGGTACGATTCACGACAGGCATTAGCAGTGGGCCCATTTGGTACCCTTAGCCATGGAGTCCCCAGTGTCTCAGATACTGCCAAAGGTTGAGAAGTTAAAAGCATAATGTAAGGTATTGAATGTAAAGCTTGCCATTACTCTCGTTTCTCACCCCTGTTCAACTATTTCCAAAACAATGAATGCATAAAAAGATCAAGAATGGGAAACTTTTGTAAGATTTGGCCAAGACATAAGCCTAAGACATACAGACAGTAGGTTAATAAACCTATGCAGAGTAGCTACAAACAGGATGTCTCCTTGTGACTCCATGGTAAAAGGACTCAAATATGATAATGAATACAAATTCACTTTCTAACATTCACAGTGGCTGCAAATATTACAATGGGCGTCACCTCTGGTGCTGCATCACTGGTGAAGAATAATTAACGCCTCTTCTGTAAAATCATCCATACCATAAAGTAAGACTTGCTCTACACCAGTTTAAAAATCTCGTAAGTTCCTTGAGAGCCAGGGCCACCTTCTATTACTCTTGATATTCCCCATGGTACCCAGAAAAATATTTTGGTTGGAGCCAAACCCCAATAAACATATTGGTTTAGTTAATGATAGAATTAAGTGTAGCAATAAACAGATAGCTAAGCTTCTGAATCGAACAAGAGGCAAGGTGAGGAAGCGAGGGTAAGATGAAGCCTACAATGACATCACACCAAGAAATGTTAAGGTCTCTGTTAGGAAAAGTAAGATAAGAAAAGGAGGTTCCTGCTACAGAGTACAGGGATTATAATGTTGCAAAATGACAGGAAGAAACAGAACAATTTTAATTTGATTCTAATGGCTTCTCTGTTAAAGAGAATGATGTACTTGAGTATGAAACAGTCAAAGAGCAGTCAATAGACAAATAGTCAAATTTGTCACTTAGGCTTAGAGAAATGTCGCTCAAGATGGGTGAAGAAATGGGAAAAAAAATATCCAATTACTTTAAATGAGGTCGAGTCTTCCTGCTGAGACAAATTACAACCTTGGAGTATTGATAAATCTCACAATTGAAGTAAATTAATTACTTTGAGTGTTTTCAAAGAAATAATGGAGAAGTACAAGGGTGACCAAAGATAGGCAAAGTAGCTGATTTTCAGAAGAGAAAATACGAATTGTTTGAACTGAATAATTTTGATGTTGAGTCTGAGAAAAATAATGCAATGCTTATTATGAGATAGCATGGATTCACTAAGAAAAGACCAATTCAGAGTGTCCAAAACGCTTTTTTTCTCCCTACATAATTATTAAGAATTTAGACCCACGAGAAAAGCAATAGGTATGATTTATCTGGATTTTAGTAAAGTGCTCTGCCCATCAGCACGATCTGCTTATTGTTAAAGATCAAGATAGGACTGTATTGTAATATTAGCTGGATTTGTAACCGATTGAGCAGTGACAACCATATGGTGTATCTGATGAATGGGATCGGTATTAACTAAACAGTATCTAAAAGGTTGACACTGAGCTCTGTTCTGGATCCTAATCTATTCAACATTTAAAAAAAATAATTCAATTAAACGTAGATCACATTTGTATATAAGATGAATAGGGGGGCAGGAAGAAGGAATCATCTGGGTGATAAAATTGGGCATTTAGAATAACTCAATAACTAGAAGAATGAGACATACTTAAATCAATGAAACATTTTAAATACAATGTCAGGTCTTGTTGGTGAATACAAACCAAACTAAACGTATTAAGTATGCGGGGAAGGAGTGCAGGCATAATAGCTATGCCTATGGGGGGAAATGGCCTAGGTTTCTAATTCCACAACATGAGCTGCCAGAAATATCTGTTGCAAACTTAGGCAGCAACAAACATCTAGGAATTATCTAGAAAGTGGGAGAAGATAATTCCACTTTACTCTGAAACATTTACATCATTCCTAGAGAATTATACACAATGCTGAGTCCTGCAGAGATATAAATAAACTGAAATACATTCTTGAGAGAGAAACCCCGAACCATCACATAAGACACAGTGGAAAAATGAGGCCATGTGACCTGGGGAACAGGTGAATATTAATACTAACACCCACTGAAAAGCTGAGTCAATTTAGGAAACAGTCCTTTCAGTACTGAGAAATAGATTTACTCCTTTCCATTTTATTTCTTGTGCTTTAAAAGTAATCTTTTTCCTGATTATATCACTATAGAAAACTGAGAAAATACATAACAGTACACAAAAGAAGATAGCGTTATTTTGTTAGTACTGGGTCTGTTTCGTGCCAGTTTTTGCATACATCTACAACGGTACTATAATTTTGTGTACAGTCATTTAGCATTATATCATGAAAGCTTTATTGTATAAGTTAATATTTACCTTTTCATGAAAGTCTGAAGATTTTATGAACATTTTGAGAAAGGACAGTTTTTAAGTTAGCTTTTGAAGTGAAGCATCTACTATATACCAGATTTTCAGGCAGTGTCCTAGATGTTAAGGACTCCACAAAGAATAAGAGAGACAAAATCTCAGCTCTTGTGTAGTTTATTGCTTGAGGGTGTGTTTTTTGATAGGGGATATAAAATAGACATGCAGGCAAGCAAAGAAAATAAAGAGATCCTTTCTGATAATGTGTACCATAAAGAAATTTGATTGGACACACGTACCTCTAAAGCTGTATGACATTTGAACTGAGACCTGAATAACAAGAAGGAACAAACAATGCGAAAACCTCACAACAGACAGTTTCAGGGAGAGGGAACAGCAAGTAGGAAAGGCTGTAAAGGTGAGGATAAACCTTGTGCTCAAGGAATAGAGAGAAGGCCACTGTGGCTTGAGTTTGTTAAGGGCAGAGAAGGGCGGGACGAGATGAGGTCACATTCTTAGTTAAATGAGGTCATGGCAAGGATTTGGAGTTTACTCTACAGAGGGGAATCTTTCGAAGGTTTCTGAGTAGGGAAATGACCTCATCTGGTTTACTTTTTTTTTTCCTTTAAATTGTAGTATAGTTAATGTACAATATTATATTGATATAAGTTACAGGTATACAACATAGTGAGTCACAATTTTTAAAGATTATACTCCATTTATAGTTACTATAAAATATTGGCTATATTCTTTGTGCTGTACAACATATCCTTGTAGTTCATTGTATATCTAATAGTTTGTATCTCTTAATCACCTACCCCTAACTTGCTCCTCCCCTTTCCCTCTCCCCACTGGTGACCACTAGTTTGTTCTCTATATCTGAGTCTGTTTCTTTTTTGTTACATTCACTAGGTTGTTTTAATATTTATATTCTACATGTAAGTGATACCATACAGTATTTGTCTTCCTCTGACTTATTTCACTTAGCATAATACCCTCCAAGTCCATCCATGTTGCTGTAAGTAAGTATTGTTGACTCTCGAACCAGATGACTAAATACAGGGACACAGTATGGGAGAAGAGACTAGGGAATTAGAATTCAGTGATCAAAAACATCCTTTAGTAAGCACAAGTCACAAAAATAAATGATGTAGGTTAAATCCTTATAAACAAACTCCAAGGAACTACCCTATCTACTTAATTCTCACTAAATACTGCTCTGTAAAGTTGGCCATGTGGATGGAGTACAGACATTTTGTTGCTGTTGTTGTACTGGGACTGGGACTGGCTGCCACTGGAATTCTCCTGTGGTCTCAGTTCAAATGTTTAAAATGTCATCTTGTGTGGAGGGTGGTAAGGGAACTATGCCAGGGAAAAAAGCAAGAGGTTAAGGAAAGAAACCCCCCAGCTTTCTCTGTCAGTCTCCTAGATAAAGCTAGAGCCACGGGGCTGAGGTGAAGGAAGGCACAGCACACTGAATAAAGACGTGCCACAGCTGGTGCAGGTGAAAACTCACTGGCATAGCCATCTTGTTCCCCATCCTCAGATCCTTTGAGGCAACCCCACTCCCAACAACAAGCATGGCTCGGTTGTTTTTCCAGTGTTCCTTGTAGGTTGATTATTTAGAGCTCTACCAAGGATGCTTATGCTTTATTCGGTCAAGAACGCCTACAAACAGTTTCAGGTCCTAAGGCCGTTTTTGAGTAGGTTGGAGAAAAAGATTCAGAAATACGCATTTACTGGATCATCAGGTAGCCGTCCAATTCCCAGCTGGTGATCCTGGAGAGAATTATTACTGAAAGTTTCCAAACAGCTTTGGGGGCCTGTGAGAACACTGCAGCAGTAGGACTAAAGCTTTTATACCAGACTCTCCACAAGAAGGAGGGCATGCCCTTTAGTCTTTACTAATATAATCCTGCAAAGTTCCATTCCAACACAGAGGGGTACTGCAAGCCTCCACCGGAAAGCCTGATTATATTGGCACCAGATTTCTCTCAAGCTTGTCCCCAGTTTCTACCCGCTAGCCCAAAATGTCAGGTATGTGCATGTGTCTCCATGTATATGTATGGGCACATTTAACTTCTCATCTCCCAATTCAGGGATATTCGATTCTATTTTTAAAAGAGCTCATAATTATTTAAACATGACAAAGCACAGAAGTTCTACTCTTTTTGTGCTTTTGGCTCAAGAAACAGGCATGCAGCTGAATGTCTGCTAAGACAGTGAGAAGCTAGCCTGCTGTAATCTAAGCACAGCCTCACTGGAGACTGGCTGCGTTACATTCTTCTCTCTCAGAAACGAACTAAATAACTGCATCTAGTGAAACTCTCTTCAGACATTGAAAAGGACTTGTTAACACATATATCTTAAAAGATATTTTTAGATAAAATGGGGAAATTAAAATCTGTTCAGGGAAAAACAGATTAGAGGCCAGAGAAGGTGACTTTATTTAGTTGCTTAAAAGGACTTGGCACATCATTCGGAGAGTTAAGTGAAAATTAGATGCAATGAAATCCCAACACAGTATGGCACCAGAAGAGACCCACACCCCTCTCCGTGCACGCAGAAAGCAGCTTTGCATGTTGTCCTTCTGGACACTGAAGCCAAGAGTGGTATGGCCTTCCTGGGAGCTGGGACGCAGCCTTAGAGTTTGCCTTGGCTCACATCCCAGGAACTGGGCTCTTTGGAAGCTACGGGCACAGTGCCGTGCCCGAGAAGCCATGGGAATACACCAAGGCTTTCTCAAAGGCAGCAAACCTACACAACCCAAAGGGCTCAGGACAGAGTTTTATTGTTCCCAATGGAATTAGTATCTACTTCATCACGAAAGGAAATGTGGTAAGTACAGGCTGTTGGAGAGCAGCTGTATCATGCGCTTGACAGAGCAGAAGATCTAGAGGCAGAAACAACTACCAGTTTAAGTCTTGACTCTGTTACAAGTGATGCTAACCAAATCACGCATTGTGATTTGGGAGCACAGTTTCTTTACCTGTAAAATGGGAGCGAGAACAGCTAAGATATTTCAAGCAGCAAGATATATTCCAGGCACCTGTGCTAAGAGGGTCCTGGAGGGGTCATTCAAGAGAATATGCTGCAGGCAGGTCAAGTTCACTGGGAGGCTCCAGCTGCCACACCTTGGGGTCCATTGGTACTTGTGCTGAGGCCATGCTTCCCCCAGGCTGTTCACAGACAATGACTTCGTACGGTACTGGTATAGGGCTTTTTCTACCCAGTGCCAGACTACTGTCGGAGGCAACTTGCTGCTTGGACTGAGTCTTTCTCAGAATTGCACTGCAATCTGAAGCTCTTCCAACCCATCCCTTCTTATTCATTCCTCTGTTCACGGGTTTCAAACCTGCATTGCAGTCTAACAGCTCCCGTCACCTGCTCTGCTCCCTCCCTCTGTATTTCTCACCTGTGCTTCTCATCCCGTCTTGGTGTCTGTTCGTTGACGACCCAAACTGAAACATACCAAACAACTGAATGAAATGATCTCATTTCATTCTCATAATAAGCCTATGAAATGAGTGTAATTATCCTCATTTTACAAATATGGGAACAAGGGCACAGAGGAATTAAGTTAAAAATAATCTAGTCCTTATTTCACAAGTATGTCGTGAAAATTTAGTGAGATAGTATATATGAAAGGGCTTTATAGCTAGTATTTTTTTTCAGGGCAGAGGAAAACAATCGCAAACAGAATATCTGGCATAGTTTTAAATTATGATTATTTTCTTTCTTGGTTTTCCACCAGTCTCACGTGCTTATGGTAGAAAACTTCAATTAGCCTCCAAAAGAGCCCTGAAAAAGTTAACACTTTGTCTTTATCATACACTTTGTCCCACAAACCCTCTCTACCCTTTGGTGTTTGAGGACAGGTACGAGTGAAATTTGGATGTGTGAGTCAGGTCGCTATGACATGCCTGACATGGCATTCTGCTCTTTAAAACCAGAGTTCTACTCTCCTAACCTTTCTAATCAATTTAAGAGCGTGCAATTTACTAGCAACTGAGGAAGGTAAAACTACAGGAAATAAGAGCCCTTCTGCTTTTATTAATGTTCGTCCTAAACACTCAGGCATTTTAACAAAAATCCTGGCATCCACATGTGTACTGTTTAGTGTGCATGGTCAAAACGATCTTTTTTCCCCTCTCTGATTATTGCGCTTGACCTGATAAAAGCCTCATTTTCTGTTCCTTTGACCAAACAGAGGCTATCAGTAATTTTCTCACATGCCCATGTTCTCACCAGAATAGTTTCTTCCATGGCTTCTCATTTTGCACTCTTGATAAAACCCAGGCTTCCTCAATCTCTACCTCCTACAGGGGTCTAGTTATAAGCCTGCTGAAACAACAGCCTGGACCAAGAAACTAGCCCCATTTTTAGGCACCAGCAGTCAATAGGCAGAGGATCGGTGTAGAAGTGAAGTTCTGGGTCGGGCATTCTTCTCAAAATCCTCAGATGTTAAGACGGTACTACCCAGACAAGTCTAGTGCTGCTTTTTGTGAGAGAGGTGGAGGAAGGGGCAGAAAAGGAGGAGAAAGGGGTCTCAGCAGAGAGCCGCACTGAGCGCTGCAATGGAAATGAGAGAGGAAGTGCTTCCTCAACATGTCCTGAAGGGAACCAGCAAGCTGCGTGTTCCCCTCAGCTTCGCCTAACATGCGAATGGTCAAAGAAAGCAGCGAGCATGGAAGTGTTGCATCTGTGAGGGATCGAGACGGTGCTTCTAAGGGAGATAGCCCGTTCAGACTGATGGATAAGTTTGGACTCCTTTGGGAGTCAAAAAGCCCATTTCCTCAAGCTGCCTGAATATCAGCCTCTAACAGATTAGGCAATGTCAGAGAATCCCAGGGAGCTCAGAAAATGATCAGGGAACAACACCTCCTCCTCCCTGCTAATTCTGATAGCTCCCGCCCTGAGATGCATCCCTCTGGATGGAAATGCCAGCTTGCCTCTCCCACAGGGGTTGCAGGCGGCAGGAAACTGAGCCCCCTGTGTGGGACTCGCTGGCTTCTCCACTTGTTTTCATTTTGCCACCAGACACTTCTATTTAAACTACTTGGAAGGATATCTCAATAACGTCCTTTGGTGAGCGCCACAAGACAGAAGATGAGAATCCATCTGCCCTTTTCTCTGCACCCAGCCTTCAATCCTGGTTGATCTCACAGAGACTACAGAGACTGAGGACCTTCGACAGAAGAGCCTGTCTTCAGGTACTTATCAGGTTAACAAGCAGGACAGACAGCTGCTGAGCACTGAGTGACACTGGTAAGTACCCATTTTAAAGGATTAGTTTAAATCAATTAATCACAATAGGCTCAGTAATAGACCAAAAACTATACACATGCTCCCAAAAATAAATATATGGCCCATCTCCACTTCCAGTTCAAACCAATCTTCGGAAAATCCAAATACTACATACCCCTTGTAAAAACAGACCTTGCTTAAGATTTACCAAGATTTGTTTTTTTTTTTTTTTTTTTTTTGCGGTACGCGGGCCTCTCACTGTTGTGGCCTCTCCCGTTGCGGAGCACAGGCTCCGGACGCGCAGGCTCATCGGCCATGGCTCACGGGCCCAGCGGCTCCGCGGCATGTGGGATCTTCCCGGACCGGGGCACGAACCCGCGTCCCCTGTATCGGCAGGCGGACTCTCAACCACTGCGCCACCAGGGAAGCCCCCAAGATTTGTTTTAAATGAGGCCGTGCCATATTTCCTCAGCCCAAATCTTGCAGATGATTTTGTGAATATATGAGTAGTTGGGTAAATAGATTATCAGCGAGGAATGCCTTTACTCTGCTCCTTATTAACACGTGGGGAGATCCTCCCTAAGAAACCCCTGGGTTCTCCCCGTCCATTCACTTCTTGCCCCGGATAGGTGGTGTGGCTCTCCTGATGGTTAAATTTTGGAAGAATAACACACAGTTGGCTCAGTTTCACTCTTCTCCCGTTGGGAAGGGTCCTACCCACCAAGATCAAAGCTTCCTCGTCCTCTCTGTCAGTCACTGGCAGGAGCCTACCCGCATGGGGCCACCTTCGGGGGCCAGTCCTGCCATGCTCAGCAGGGGTACATCCTCTAAGTCAGGGACTCAGTCTTAGTAAACCACGTGGCTAACAGGTCCATGGCCACAACCACTTCGCCATTATCGGCACTAAGGTGAAATTGTAGCAACTGTTTTCCCTTCGTTTTTTTCTTAACTTGCCCAGAACCCAGGATGAGAAGAGAGATCCTATTGACTGAGAGCTCCTTGGAAACACAAATAATTACAGTACCAATAGTCTGGTTATCATGTGAATAAAATGGTTTTTGTACCCTTTGGAGATAGATGCTATACTGCTGGCAGGAAAACGATAACCTGTAAACACGGCAATAAGCAGTTAGGTGGGAGTAGAGTAGGAAAACAGTCCCTGGGTCAACGTGTTCCGAGCACTGAAAATAAGGCAACGCATAGGAGTGCTTTTCAAATAAGCAAACGGAATAATGAGAGATATAATCACACAACACACTCATGTTTTTAGGAACTTTATATCAACTTGGTGTTAGCACCAGTGACCAAACTCTCATCTCTCACATATATTTATACATACACACACACACACGCTCACTTACTCACTAGCTGAGAAATATTGTTAATAAAGAGATAACATATGTGATAAAACTCTTTGAAAATAGTAAAGTGCTATTAAAAATACCAGTATGGAAGGTATTATTACTTTATCTCAAATGCCTACATTCATAAGAGATTAAGAGATCAGTGGGAGAAAATGAATGGAGAATATGGCAAAAAGTTGAATCAAGATCATAAAGGTTCTTTTAAGTACCTCTAAGATGCTCCTTTTTCAGTGAATAAAAGGCCCACATAGTTTTTCTGATAATAAAAGGTATATACTATGATAATTTGGTACTTGGTAATTATGGTAACGTGCAGTGTTCTTAAATCACACAGCCATACATATGTTTGTTGTGCTATGCATATTTTGTTATGAGGAAACATGTTCATTTTCATCACATTTCACGGCAGACGTGCCTATTAGTGGTATTATGTTATATCTGCTGGTGCCAGGCATATTCAGAGAGTACCAACGGCCCTCCTCCCTAAGACACTCCTACATTTGTGAGGCATGGACATACCGAGCCTGGACCTTACTCCCTGTGAGAAAACAGCTGAACGTACAACAACCTATTCAGAGGGGAGAGTCCTACACCCACATGTGGCACAGCTACTCCATGTGGACACTCATATGTCCTCCTGATACCTGCAAAAGGGCCGGAAGGGCGGTGGAGGAGGGATGGAGTGGGAGTTTGGGAATAACAGACGCAAACTATTATATATAAAATGGATAACAACAAGGTCCTACTGTCTAGTGCAGGGAACTATATTCAATATCCTGTGATAAACCATAATGGAAAAGAATATTAATAAAGAATGTATATATATGTATAACTGAATCACTTTGCTGTACAGCAGAAATTAACACAACATTGTAAATCAACTGTACTTCAATGAAAAAAAGGTCACTTCTTTGTGTTGCCCACTTATTTCAAATGGAGGCAGATACACACAGCAGTTGAGAGTTCTCTCAACCAAAAAGTTACATAGCCCATCCCAGGCTGAATTCTCAGCAAATAACTGCAAAAAGTATCTATAACTTTATAATCAATTCCTCTGAGCCCCAGAAGCAGCAATATTCCTGAGGTGCTCATGGAACGGAAGTCACCTAAGTCTCTAATCAATATAAGGCCGTTCTAGGGGGTTATTCCTCCCCAGAGAACACTTGCTTCTTTAAGTATGTCGACATTTATTTATAATTTCTACTGCCCTACATTCAAAAGGGATTCAAGAGACCAGTATGACTATAGAACTGACTTCTGTCCAGTTCCTGATTCATTTTGATCCCCATGTCATTTTTCCTAATTGAAAGTTTTCACGGAGAATGATACTATTATTTGCTTTTGCATGCATAGCCATTTCTTATAATAGTAATGCTATGTATTTTTGCCACAATCTCAACTATAATTCTGTACTTGTTTACCTGGTTACATCTATTGATGCACATGAAGGAAAATGATGAGACATTAATCAAACATTGTCTATTAACAAGTACATGCGTCTGGTGACCTTGCTTCTTTGGAAAGATAGATATGTATGTGTTTGTGTGGGTGTATGTGTGATTGTATATATATACATATATATACACATATATATATATACATATATATATACATATATATATATCTGTGTACACACACACCATTTTTTATTATGAAAATCTAAATATTCCAAGAAATTTAGACTTTTAGAAGAAGATCTTGTCTCCTATGTGAATTTAATGGTTGAATTCTCACTTAGTTTTATTTTAGATTTACATCCACACGAACCACTAATGTCCCCTTCTATCAATCCAGAATAAAATCTGGCTTTAGGATACTCATTCCAATGAGACACAGTTAAAAGATATGGGTGACAGAGATAGAGATAAAAGAAATCGAGGATCACTCCTGTAAAAGTTTCCAAAAAGGAAAACAACCATGGAAGAAAAACATGGGAGAGGAACAGGTGGGCCAGCAGAGTTTTGCTTTCTATGCGACATCGGGTACTTATTATTCACATGAGGACAAATTTATAAACCCAGATAGTGTTTATAAACTCCACCATCCTAATGGAAATGGAAGCATTAATACAACCAGGGGATTCTTTACTTTTCAGGTTTTAATTAAAATCACAGGTGTTACAAAGCAAAAGCGTCTTCGTGGAATACAAGTCTAATGAAGTATTTCCTTGCCTAGCACAGAGCTCTGTGTGCGCTTCCAGCTTCCTGACACAGCCATTTGAAAATTCGACCCCCAGGTAACCCGGAGAGCTCTCTCTGAAAATTAGAAAGGCAAATTACACCACTTTTTTTTTTTTCCAAATATATACGGTTGCCAAGTCACAGTCAGGAAAAATAATAGCTAGTCATAAGGAAAACACACACACACACACACACACACACACACACACGCACACGCACACACACACACACAGCCTTACAACATGATATCTTAATTGACTAACGAAAGGACCATAGGCAAGTTCGTTTGTTCTATGTGCAGAGGAGAAAACTTGAAAGAGAGAGAAAAGGGACAGGTTGGGACACAGGAAATGTGGGAATACAGCAAAGGAAATCTAAGAGGGGAGAGAGAGAGGGAAAAAAGGAAAAGAATCGTTCAGAGAAAAATCACACCAGCATAGAAGGACTGCACACTAGTTTTGCTACAAATCATGGAGGAAAAAGTACACCAAGTTCTAGGCAACAACTTGAACTAAAATGCCCACCAAGTGACTGTTACTCGGCCCACACACACTTCTTTTTATCTCTTCAAGGTATCTCCCAGTTTACACATAAACAAATCAGGGCCGTGGCAAAATTACACTGGCTTCCCTGTCAGTGAGGCTGCACAAAGAACAGCAGGCTACATCCACAGTCAGATTCCAGCTGCTCTGTTGAGTGATGGCGATGGTTTACGATGATGACAGTATATGCACTTATTAAAAGTGAAAGCTGTGTTCAGCTACGTGTTTGGTATTTTACAAAGATCTTTTCTAATTCATACAACATGTCTGGGAGGTAGGTGTGTTATTAACCCTTTAGTAGTATATACATATAAACTGCTTCAAATTACACAACTTTTGAGTGAAAGAGCTGTGTTTGAAAGGAGGGCTTGAAAAGAACAGGAGTTTTTAAAAACAGTATTGTTGTTGTCCCTGAAGGCCAAGACACACACACATACACTAATTTTATACAAACACACACACACACACACACATCTATTTCTATGTATGTGTGCATGTGTTTAGGGGATAAATGTGAGAATAAACTAACATTTATGAAATGCTGGCTCTTTTGAAGGCATCTGCTGAGTTCATATTTTATCTCGGTTCTCACAATGTCTTATAAGATATGATTTTAGCATTCTTTATTGGTGTTTATAAGCTACTGAAGCTCTGAATGGTTAAGAAATTTTGACTAAATTCAGCAGGAAAGGGCAGAAGCAGTATTTAAATCTAAGTCAGTCTGACCCGAGAAGAGCATTCCACCAAAGAAATATAATGTAGGCTATAGATGTCATTTAAAACTTTCTAGAGGCCATATTTGAAAACAGTAAAAATGAACAGGTCCTGGTAGACACAGCCATCACAACGTCAGTCAACTGTTGCCTTCTCTTGCGTTGGCCCAGTTTTAAGGATTTTATTTTCCTATGTCTCTGGATATAATACCTCAGGAAAGCCCTATGACAGCTCCAAGTAAGTAGTGGAGTAGGGAGTGAGTTTTGGGAGTTGCTACTGCACTTTCTATAGCTACACACACAACTCCAAACCTGGCACGGTCTCAGGCAGAGCAACTATACCCACGGGAACAGACTTCCTCTTTACCAGCCTAAACGTGTGAAGGTATCTCCCTGCCAGTTTATCATACCTTAGTTTAAATCCTCCAATTGGAGAAATAAAATTCCTGTGAGAAACCAGGATATGGAGAGTGAAAAATATATACATATGCCAACTACACTGATTTAGAAATACAGTGTGAAGATTAAGAGTTGGTGCCACAAAAATATGCAACAATGGCTGTTATGATGATGCAGCTTAATAACAAGCATTTCTCACCTCAACACTGTAACTGTATTCCTAGATATGCTTATTTTAAATACCATATGGATACACACTGTGATGTGTCTTTTTAGAATGTAAACCTTGGCCCCGATATACTTGTAAAGTGTCCCATACTGGATTTTCTTAAAGTGGGGTCAATCCTCTAAGGCGTATGTAGGCAAAAGATGGATTTATCCCAGTATCTTTAATTGACTGCAGGCAAGCAGAATATAGAGTAATTAATTACTTACCCATTAATCCAGCCAAGTTGTTGAGAGGATTGAAATATCCAGTCATTCTTAAACTTGACCACAGAAAGACATAGTTTCAGGTAAATGGACAGAATAGAAAGTTTATTCAAACACACCCACAGTGGGTTTCACACTGGGTGTCATGCATACAAAGAGGTGGTCCTTGCCTTTATGGGTTTTCCATTTAAGAACAGACACACTGATGATGAAAACATTGAAACATACAATAGAATAAATAGTAAATATGAATGATTTTCTTTTCATATTCATGGTCTGTGCATACATGTTCACAAATTTTCCAGCCAATCCTACTCTAAATTTATCTACAGACCATAAAATTAGTGAGTCACTCTTCTTTACTGCCCACCCAGCATATGCTTTATGAGTCTAATTAGCTCTAAATAAAAGAACTGAATTCTTAACCAAGCAGATATATCTCTAAGCAAATCAGGATCCTGTATATTATGCATGCTTTATACCCTTTTTTAAAAATCACTTGATAATATCACATTTCTCTTTTGCTAGTGATTTAAAAGATCTCTTATACATTCTTTGGAATTTCCAGTGATTAAAAATGTCATTTTTTTAAGGTGTAGAACCTGGCATTTAACTCCTACTATATATTAAGCACCATACTAAGTTTGTAAGATATATTGCATCACATCATTTAATCCTTGAGCATCCTAAAACACAGACATCGCTAGAGCCATTTCACAGATGAAAAAACTGGGAATCAGAGATATTAACCGATTAACCAACTGACCCAAGAACACACAACTGGTAAGTGGTTGAACCACGATATAAATCTCAGAACTCTCTGACTTCCATAACCAGAATGTTCTTATGATAAGAAAAAAGTAATCTTGAATCAAGCCATAAATAAACTGTGGTTGCTCAACCTGGGTAACACTATATGGGCCAAAACTAAAGGGTGATTTTAAAATAATCCGATTGATTCCCTGTGTGATCCTTAATATAATTATACTCCTCCAAAAACAATTTCCGTAATATGCGCAATAACAGCATTACTAGAATAGTGACCTGGAAATCTACAATAGTCATTTCTATGTATATGTTTTAGTTTACTTATTCAAGCCTTAATCTCATTATTTTGTAGTCTTAACTTCTAAGCCTGGGCTGGGAAGAGGCTGAGAGTAAAATCTGTAATTCCTGCAGGTGAATCCAACAGACATTAGCCCTTGAGTGTTTTCCAAAAGGATGACTACAGCGTTAATAGAGTAGGCACACCATGCTTGAAGAGCTGAAGGGGTAGCAGGCAGTAAAGGCATCACTGCGTAACAGTTGAGTCAGTAGGCAAGCTCGCATCAGAAGAAGCCATTGCTGTGTTTTCAGTCCATGACCAGGCGTCACTTTCCATGTGTGTAAGGTAAAACTAGTAACTCCCAATTCACGCAGATATTATAAAGATCAAAAGAAAATACTATTAGTCTTTGTCTGATAGCAAGCATTCAGTGTGAGTGCCTCCCCTTCTACCTCACTGAAGCTCACCCACGTCTTGTTCAGCAGGAAAAATTCTCTGAGAGTAAAGACAAATGCAAAATATACAAATAGCTCATCTACACTGAAGAGTCGCCCTGCCCAGATTGAGAATTCCTATCAATCTGTGAGATTAGTATATTTATGGTCTCTAATTTAGGGAAAAGTGAAAATGGAACCAAGGACTAGGGTGAAGTAAAGGGATGGTGTCTTGACAGAGTGGCTTCATCCTTTTGTTCTAAGTGGTACAAAGTGGTATGATGTTCCTTCACAGCTGATATAACCACAATTAAATGGAAACATACATGCTCTCCCTCACACATTTCAAATGTGAAACCGTGTGATCTGGTAACCACTCCGCGTGTGTGCCTGAACGCTATGCTACTGAGCCCCTTGGAGAAGGAACGATGTCAGCAGAAGACTTTGCTACAAAAGTTTTCGTTATATACAAAGATGCCTCTCTTCTCTCCACTACGTCTCTCCAGATGTGTCTTCCCAGAGAAGGATCCAGCTTAAGGAGCAAGGGGGGGAGGAAGAGACCGAACAGGAGACACATTAAGAGTGAGACCCAGAACAGATGACAGATATAAACGGCTTCAGGAAGCACCCTTCTTCATCTTTCCATTTCACACTTGGACGGCTGCAACATTCTTAGGAACCCTCCTACCCCCTACCCCACCTCCTGTAAACGTTTTATGTAACATCGGCCTATCAGTTGTGTGGGCACGATGAACATGATGGGCACGCTGTCAGCACTCGCCCCGAGGAGGGATTGGCAAGGCCAGAGCTCGAGAGAATGACTGACATCATGGAAACACACTTTTCCTAAGGTAAACTGCAATAGAAACATCAGACAGTAAGATACCGACTCTCAGACGTTTCATGCAGGGGCTGAATATACCGTTGCTTCTGAAAAGACTGTGGACCAGGGGCTGCCTGTCACAGTTCCTGATTCTCTGGTGGGTGGGATGGAGGTAGGAGTGACAGAGCCACACATCAGCCACAATGGACATGATGGATGAGCCAGAAAAACCAGGCAGTGAAGCCCAGCCTCTCCTGCGAATCCATTTGTTATTTCCGGTCTCTCTCTCTCTCTCTCTCTCTCCCTCTCTCCCTCTCCCTCTCTCTCTCTCTCATACTGCAGCTAATCAGTAGTGATAGACGAGGGTATGGATTCACTCCTTCCTTCAGGCACCCAATTGCATTTTCTCTCCTTTGTCCAAGGTCTCTTATCCATTTCTCAATGAGTCCTTTATTCAAATAAGAAAGGAGCAGAGCCTTCTCCTAAAATTGACTGTTGATGCAAGAGTCCTGGTGTGTTGAGAAAAAAAAGGTAGGAAAGGAAGGCAGGATCAAAGGGTTTCGTTGTTTGGCTCATAAAGGGAGAGAGAGAAAGCATTTCCAGGAGGAGTGCACTGAGTAATTAGGGTTGAATGCTGAAAAGGAAGTTCAAATAAAAATGCAGCAAAATTAGAGGGCCGGGAGTAGCATGATTTGGCAAAAGTCTAGACCTCAGCCCTGTGTCCCTGTTTGAATTGGATGTAGTCATTCCAATTGACCCATTAAGGCAGCCCAGTCACAAGAGCGCCTGATGTTTACAGGACCTTGTCATTTGCACGGCTGTACTGACGACCCACTTAAATAGAAATGGACAAATTGCCGGACATATCTCATTTTTATTTACCGTCTTCAACAAGTATGAGCCAGTGAGTACAGCTGAAATGAAGACTATGGCTGAGTCTGTATAAATACGGTGGGGCCAGAACATTCCGTGCCTCACATTGGCTGAGATTCATCTTTAGAACCAAGCCACATGGTGAATACTCAAAACATTGGACCCAGCATCTGCATGTGAGGCCAAAACAGCCTCTCAAGAAACAGCTAGACTGGCTATTTTGGTCCTAATAGATTTGGCTGTGCACACGGGGATCATTTTTCATCATGAGATCTAAGGTCTGAGGATGGTGATGTGCTGAAAATCATTAACAGTGATGACAAAAAGATCACCATGTTAACTATGACAACCACGATGGAGACAGACTCGGAAAACAGGGTGTATCAGGGCCTCCTCTTCCTCAGTGAACTTTTCTAAATGGATTTAAAGAACTTAGTGGCCACCTTTCCTAAAAAGGACTCTAGTTTATACCTCCAAACCTTAGAAAACAGTGCCTCCTCATAACTAAACTAAACTCTGTGACCTCTTTGCAAATCGATCTTTTCAATAAACACTTCAGGACTCTGCGTCACTACTGGACAGTAGTCTTCCCACATCAGAAGCAGGTGGTCTTCCGTTTATATATAAACATTGTTGAATGAAACATGGAAAAATGATTTGGCCATTCTAATCGGCACCACCTTCTTAAGGTCATCTCATAAAAGCCATACAGACATGTCCCTCCTGTATATGAATGCGTTGATATTATTATCAGATTATCAAGAAGACCGAATTTGCAAATGTTTTTATCTGAATAAAACTAAAATCCAGAAAACCGTTTTTTATGTTCTTGCCTTGTACAAAATTAAAATATAAATTCTGGAATATGGAAATTACATAATACATCTGTTTATATATAATTATATTTGTATAATCATAATGTATGTCTTTTATTATAATAGGAATCCTGATGGCTAAAGGGACAAAGATGCTAGGAATAGATACGTGGTGTCCGATCGTGCCTAGCACTATTTCTACACTTAAATTACATTGTTCTCTGTAGTATATAAAATACTCAAACTGGTTCCCCTGAAAACTATGATACTTCTGTTCACTTCAACTGTCAATTTGGCAGCATTAATACTGCTTTAAAAAGAATACTTTTTAAAAATACACTGATCTTATTAGGAAAGTAATACTGGGAAAAATCAATTCAGTGCCATAAATTAGAAGAATGAATGAAGCCTTTTGGGAACTGAAATCATCAGCACCTGACTATCCTTTAGCCTAGAGTCAACATCCTCTTCTTTACCCAGTTATCAAATAGGTGCTGCAAACATTACCCTGAAAATAGGTATGACTATGCAGTTGAAATAACTAGATAATGTTCACTTCGGTACAGTTCTTTAAATTGCTTCAGCGGCCACATTTTCAGCCCAAATTATTTTGTAGCAATCGACCTTTATAAAAGAGGAAAAAGAACCAACTATGAAGCTGACAATTTGATTACCACCTTAGACTATAATCCGTGTTCATGAGTGACCTGGAACTCTCATATAAATTGACTCTTTAGATTGAGAATTCTATTTGTGTTTCTTTTTTCTTTCATTCAAGCCATAGGTTTATAAACAGATAATTTAACATTCAGGCCCTTGATTGTCAAATGAGTTTCCAATTCTTAATTCAATGGATTAATATCCAACCCTAAATGTTGCTTTAATTACATAGAATACATTCTGAGAATTATTTCTGTGAATGAGGTTTCAGGAATTTCTGCCACGCAGTTATTTTCTTTCCTTGTTCTAACAGAGTGGCCCTCTCTCCTGGGAAGAGCAGATAACCTACCCAAGCAGCACCGACCTATGAAGGCACCGTCCCTCAGCTGTTGTACCCTGAAGGCACAAATGTTTGGCTAAGTATCGACATTTCCCCCTTCATCAATGCTAAAATTTAGCGCTGAGTTTCTACAATAAAGGCTTATGTCTTTGGCCTTTTTCTTATTAATCCTATTACGCTTGTCTTTATGAGCTCTCCTAGTTTCTTTCACTCCCTCCGGGGCTTAGTTGCAAATGAGATTTCACATCTCAGTGTAAAATAACCCGAACATTTTTCTAGAAAATTAAATAAAAGTCCTCCACCCTGGCACTACATGCCTAGAATCCAATTTCTGGAACCGATGTCTTTCCCAATGCCTCACTGACTTCTTGCCATCTCACTCTTCTTAGCACTGAGGAGAATCTTTCTGCTTTTGCGTTCAGATGATCTACCACTGCAGGAAGGAAGAGAGGGCAGGGTGGCATGGTGAAAGTAGGGCAGTGGAAGGCAGAACCCGGGAGTTCCGTGACCACGTTTCTGAAGACGTCTCATGAGTAGGAGTCAAAGCCGGTTATCTCCCGCAGCTTACGCAGCTCATGAGCCACCTGTTCTCCTTTATACCTTTACACAGGCTCTGCTTCTCTCTGCCAGCCCTTGCTGTGCTTTCAGTGTGAACTAGCCACAAAAAAAAAAAAAAAAAAATGCTTCAAAGTTTCTCCTTGAAAAGGTATTTGAGTTTCTCAAGAAGAAGGCAACTCAGAGGGGAACAAAGTCCTGGGCACACACTGAAAGGTGTAGCCCTTTCAAGGAGTCTCAAGTACCAGAAGCGTCACATCCTAATGGAATTAGGTCTAATCACACAAGTCAACCAAACGTCAGACATCTCAGGAGCCCCTCAAAGCATTCCAGCCAGTGCATCCAGGTGTGATCAGAGGTAAAGAGAACTGTTAACTTTCTTTTTCTAATTCCAGGTAGAATCAATTTCTTATAAATAGTAACAATTTTTAAAAATAACAAAAGAAAATGACTTATTTAAATATTTTGCAGCACCTCGAGGATCTCGCTTTGATTTAGATGGCAGGTGCAACGTTAATAAAATGCAACTTTCGTAAGTTTTCCTTATGTATAAATTGGCAATGGATGGCAATGAATTATGCACATGAAAAATATCAAGTAAATCATAGTGTGGTGAAGAGTATGTTATATCGTCATCCTAGATATATTCGGAGCCAAGTAGAGACTCCCTATTTTTAGATTTCAGAAATTACTTTGGAGGAGATCTTTCACACCCTCTCAGCCTAATATTTTTAATCACTTAAAAAAAAAGAGGAGAATCTCTACAGAGACACAAATACAAACTCTTTCACAGTAGGTACCATCAGGTAGGAAGCAGCTAGGTGCAAGGTGGCAGGGAGTGTTCAGGACTTAAGTAAACCAGACTGCATCCTTACATCTAACCTAAAGACATTTATACACTCGAGCAGAATAATATAAAATTCACGGCAAACAACTTGAGGCTGCTGGCCACCTGTTAGGAAACCTTGGAAGCAATAAAGCCTAAAGCTTCCTCTAACATTCTATGATTCTACTATAACTTATTTCTTCTGGAATTGAGAAATAACTGGTGAACAGGGACTAGGTGATATAAATATTAGACAGCCCTAAAAAGTTTCAATGGAATTAAAATAACCCATTAATATCAGGCAAGGCTTACTAGATTCTTTTTCCTTGGGAGTTCAATCCAAAATTGTTGGATAACTGCTGGCTGGATTAAAAAAAAAATGCTTCTTACTGCAAAGAATCCTCTTCTGTAGAAAACAGAATGTTACTGGGAAAAGTGTCATCATTAATTAGAAATATTCTAGCCATGATGACTTCTTATGAAGGAGGCTGAATGTATATTTAATGCAAGTTATAAAAGAGGGGTGGATATGGAAGGCTCAGAAAGAGTACTTGGAAATAGAAATGTGCATATACGCTCCTGATATTTTCTATATCATACTATAAACAAAGTGAAGTACGTTGAGAAACCATTCTGGAGAAGCTGCTTTGTAACTGACCACGTTATACAACAAATCGAGCACATTAAGCAGCAAATGTATTTCGATGACACAACTTGCAGAGACTTTGCTCAGGCAAATACATAGAGAATACATCAGGCCTAAAACTGAGGCAAGTCCAATCAACAGTAATCATTTTCAAAGCATCAGAGCCAAAGTGTTTCTAGGCTTCATTGATGGAATGGCATCATTACATCACCTTTTGGAATTTCAAAGACAGTTTTTTTAAAAGGCGTAGGTAAAAAAAATAGTTTATAGTCCCCTTCCTTTGGTATTTCTCCTAGAATGAACAAGAAGCCCCTAAGACTCCTGGTGGATTTACAAAACGTTCAGTGATTACTGTACTGGCCTATCATGACTCTATGTCCCTTCACAGAACAGAAGACGCTACGTTGATCTGGCCTCTGTATAAAAGAGAGGTCACTTTGGGATCTTAAGCCTAAAACTCATGTGTCAAGCAAGTGCAAACATGAGTTCACATCTCAAAACTGACAGTTTATACTGCTCCTGGGTGAATCCCTACTTTCTACGTGCCAGCTCTAGCAAATATTCGGGAGCTCCTGATCAACTGGCACACGAAATCGAACTGCTTTGCCCAACCTTTTTATAAGTCTTCTATCATCTGACCTTATCCCATCCACCTAAAGAAATCAGGTTCGGGTTCTCACTTTCTGTGGCGCACAGCTAACTAGAGCCCAAAGCCTTTCCTCACGCTGTTCCTCTTGCTAATCATTCCCTTTCTTGTCCTTCACCCAATGAAATACCAGCCATCCTCTAGCTCAAGCTCAAGTTCACTCTCCCATGAAGGCTGAGCTGACAGCCCCAACCTCACCTGATCTCCCCAGCATTTCCACAAGACATAGAATTTACATGTCCCAAACTAACTGTAAAGTATATTCTCTCTCTTTGAATATTTTAATCTTTTCTCCCCAAGTATACTGTGATCTCCTTGCCATCTGGGCTCACATTTTATAATTCTTTGAAATGTCTCACTGTGTTTAGTAGGACTCTAATTATATAGCAGGTTTTCAATATGAACTGAATGAAAAAATGGTCAGTGAACATGAAATGATGAATATTTTAGGAAACCGATGTTGCCAAACAATTAGAAAAGAATATGTCTGTTTATGGTAAGATATGGAGCTGTTCAACTTTCAAGAGATGTTAAAAGTATACAACTGGCTTGCTTGGAATGGCAGCAGCGTGAGAGCTGGCAGGCTGAGCCATCTTTGGACTGACGGACCCCTGGAACCTTTCCTAACTAGGGATGCTCACCTCCTTAGAAAGGATTGATATGAGCAACTAAAATCAGAGTAGACTTAGAACTATGAGGCAGCAACAACTGTCCCAGATATAGTTTACACTATATTGAGACACTTCCCTTTCTCTGATCATGAAACACCTGGGAAATTAACAAAGTGAATATTAATAACAGATACACAAGACCATGGTCCTTTCTTGACTGAAGTAGAAAGTGAAAAGATCTGAACCCCTCACATTCCTCAAAATGAACCGTTACTCCTGTGTAGACACTAACATGACTCCTATTTCTTTTGTAATTATATCCAGTTCTGATAAAGGTTTCAAGGTTTATTACTCAGGTTTAAAACAGACAACTGTACATTCACCAAATTTAGCAAAAGAACACAAGTACCAAAATAAACACATTTTAGGGTTTGCAAATAAAAATGTTTTAAAATTACGTTTCTGAACTTCCACCTTGCTTTGGAGGAAAAAAAAAAAGCACCTTCTTAGATTATGTGACCTCCTGGGTCTCTGTGTTAATGAAGCCTGGAGACTCCTCCTCTCACTGGGATGGCTATTTGCCTTCCTGCTGAATAAAGATTTCCTCAACATAATTATCATATGAGGAAGCCCTGATACTGAAACAAAAAGGATACGGTGATATTGGTTAAGCCATCCCTGTGTGTAGGGGGGTGGGGGGGGTCTTTCAAACTTGCTGCTGCTAACATACAACCATCTTGAACAGAAGCCAGATCCTGTTTAACTAATTTTACATTTAGGTATTAATAATGTATAATAAGCCACGTCTGACGTGACAAATTACAATAACCATCAAACCATTTGCCCATCCAATATACTTGATTAATCATGACACACCATGTGACAAAGACAAACCTCTCAATTTTTTTAAAAGAAAGCTAAGTGGATTGAAAGACAGACTAAACCCAATATTTCTCATTGGTATTAACAAAGCTGATTCCAGCTTCCCGTATTGCCTTGATAGGGAGAGCAGAAGAAATCCGGTTATTTCCTTCCTTCAATTCTCCTGTGTCCTCCTCTAGTTCCAGAGTAAAAGGCAATGCTATCTTAAAATCATTTCTGTGTTGGAGGCACTTTTCTCCATGAATGCAGGGAGCTGAAAAGACCGCGCCTCGAAAATCCCAGAGGAAAAGCAAGTGTAGTCTGTCAATGGTTTCACCCTTAAGAATATCCCCTATACTGGGTCTCACTAGAGGAGTTCCACGGGAACCCATGGAAAATGAATCCTCAAGCATCCGAAGCAGTATCTCAAATGCTACCCAGGGTTGTCAAAAGCAAAGCGTCTAACTGCTCACGCTGCAGCAGTGGGAAACAGCCTGGACACAATATCCTAGGTCTGTACCTTTTCTCCTTATACTGTGCTGTAGCTACACTGGAATTTGCCACTGAAACATCTACACGTGCACTTGAGTGCACATGCCCCCTGTGGTCCCCAGTGTTATCTTGCCACTCATGCCTGTATGTATAAAAATAGTTTGCTTATTGAAAAAAGATATATGCCACTTTCCAGTCTATTTGATATTTCTAGGAGAGCTTAGCTATTTGGACAATGAAATAATAAAGTACACTCAGCTGCTTAGTCAAGGCTTCCCTGCCTGTATATGAAATAGAACAATATAAACAGTTTCCACAAGGCAGGTTTTAGAAACCCAAACATAGAAAGATTAACAAATATTCTTATTCTGTGTAATCTTGGACAATTTACCAGTCCTCTTTTTGACTCACTTCTCATTGACAAAATAAAGATATTAATAGTATTATATACATTTATCAGTATTAAAAAGTGCTGTCACAAAGTGAAGGTCCATAAATATTATCCACTATTAATACTATTGTGGTGAATAGACCCAAAGGTGACCCAATAATCCTGCCTACTGGTGTTCACACATTTGTGTAATCCTCTTTCCTTGAGTTTAGGCAGGACCTGCGACTTGGTTCTAACAGATAGAACATGGCAAAAATGATGGGATGTCATTCCTGTGATTAGGTTATATTACATAACAAAGGTGACGAGAAATGTCACTTCCATGATTATGTCACATTATCTAAGACCCCACTTTAGGACACTGATGCTAGAGACTCCTCGGGGGCGTGATGAAGCAAGCAGTCATGCTGGGAAAGCCCACATGGCGAGGAACCGCAGACAGCCACTAGGAAATGAGGGCAGCTTCCAGTCAACAGTCAGCAAAAGGTTGGGGCCCTCAGTGCTCTGTGATGACCTAGATGGGTGGGATGGGGGTGGGGGAGGGAGGTCTACGAGGGAGGGGATATAGGTATACATACAGCTGATTCACTTCATTGTACCGCAGAAACTAACACAACATTGTGAAGCAATTATACTCAGATTAAAAAAAAGTCTTAAACAAACAAACAAACAAAAAGAAATGAATTCTGCCAACAACCTAAAAAAGCTTGAATGTGGTGGATTCCTTCCCAGTTGAGCCTCCAGAGAGAGCACAATCCATGCGGCAAAGTGATCGTAGTCTCTTGAGATCCAAAATAGGGGACCCAACTAAGCCACGCCCAGTCTTCTTCCCCACAGAAACTGTGAGATAATAAATGTGTTGTTCTAAGCTGCTACATCTGTGGTGATTCATTACACAGCAATAGATAGCTAGTATAATGAAGGCAAAATGATAGGCAACGTGAAAAACATTCTTCTTACATAAAGAAAACACTGCCTAAGACTTTTGAATAGATATTAAGCAGGGTTGAGAAATATTGAATTCTCTTAAACATTTCACAGAACTTCAAAGTGGAAGGGATGCATCTTAGAAGTGATCTGGTCTAATCCCTCTCCTCCATCATCTTGCAAGTAAAACCTCCAGCCTCTAAAATGGTTATATAACTGGCTCAAAGTCATGTGACCAGCTAACTGTAGAGCTGGAACTTGAACCCAAGTCTTGTGACCTAATGTTTCATATCACCACACTGTTGCCGAAGCTATGATTTCCCATTTTGGTGAGAATTTGTTGATTCTGTGTTAGTAGCATTTAAATCGAACAAAGAGCAAAGATCAATGCTGACTAGATCTTAGATGATCATTTGACTTAACAGTTATGCAATTTCATCTGCAGGTCACTTACTATCATTCTGATATGGCTTGCTTTCAAGGTAACATTGGATTGATGTGCTACCTGTCAAACTCCAACTGTAGAAGAAACACAGTAAAAATCCAGTAAATGCAGAGCAACCAAGGCTCTGCCAGAGAGTATAAAAGCATTGAGATAAAGGGTAAAAGGTTCAGTTAATACATGAAAATGTCACCATACACTCGGGATCTTTGCCTGAAGGTTAAGTGTCACAGACTATTGTCGGATGGTACCAGCAGCCAGAATGGCTAAATCCACCTGGGTGATGAGTGTGGTAACAGATGCTATAATCACATTGCCTGTATGCTCAAGTCAGATGATGTGACCATATTACAGTCAGAATGTAATTCCAAGCAGCAATATTTTGTCCTAATTTTTATAGCGGTTGGTTAATCAGATTCTCCCTATCACAATTAAAAAGGTCCAACATGTCTCCATTTCCCCTCAACCAACGTCTCCCCAGATGGAGATGTTCTGGATATCTAATGCACAACAACGTGACTAGTTGATACTGTATTGTATACTTGAAGTTTGCTAAAAGGGTCGATCCTAAATGTTCTCACCATGGGAAAAAAAGAAAAAGGTAAGTATGTGAGGTGATGCATATGTAAATTAGCTGAATTATGGTGATTATTTCACTATGTATTTGTATATCAAAACATCAACTTGCACTCATTAAACACATACATTTCTTTTTAATTGTCAATTATACCTTAACAAAGCTGGGTAAAATGTTCAAGAGATATTATATCCAGACTACATCTGCAAATTTTTACACAGAACATATTTTAAAAATATAATTGAATATGTATTCTGACAACGGGGCAGCATTTTAGAACTCAGGATTATTCTGAGTGACATCAGTGTCATGTGTCTGCTTTTCCTTCTCTTCTAACTATTCCCTGTACTAGTTTGAATCACAATTATTTAACTTACTATTTGGGTAATTTTGAAGAGTTATTTTACCACCCCAACTTTGAACCTCTTCATGTACATATATGCTTGCTGGAAGATGTTTTATTGGTATAAATAGAGTCATATATATGTAAAATATTTAGCATGGTATTTATTGCATAAATTGTTGCCTTTGCCTTTTCTTCTAACTTTCCCCATGGAAAGCAACTTTCTATTTCCCTGAAGTCTTCTGGACCTTTGAACAGAAAAGCACAGCAATCCCAAACTTAATAAGGTATATTTACATTTTTTTGTATAGAGAAGCATTTGCTATTATGGTGAAAGTTTCAAGTTCAACCTAGCTATGTCTTAAGGTTTATATGGTGCCTATATGGACAGCACTGAGTCAAGCATGGACTTACAATGTCTGTTTTATCCAAGCATGGTAAAGGGCAAAGATTCATTCCATGCTTTAAGACAGCCAACCTTTTAGCAAATGAAGGGGAAAATTGAATTTAAGTCAGAAAGGGGAAACAAATCCTCCTGTCCAGTAAATTTCTTTAATCAACAAAGTGGTTTTTCAAGACTCTCATTCAATCTCACAAAGCTTGCTAAGTCTCCCCACCCCACCCAGGTACACAAGGTCACAGCAAGTTCTTATTTCAGAAAAATCCAGAATAGAACCTCTTAGGAAGAAAGATGGAAAATTACACTGGCAAAAGAATTTGCCAAAATAGCATAAAGGTGTTTAAAAATATTTAACATACTCTCATTTATCTTTAAATCAAGTTTAGAATAGAAACAGAATCAATACAAAAGAAATATTATTAGTAGACTTGTCAACTATTAAGAACTGCACTTACTATAATTCTCTGGCTCTCTCCCATGGTCCAACTATATGAATGTTTGAAAAAAATAGAGTAAAAGCACATGTAATTTACCCAGTGATGTATCACAGCTTGCTCTGCTAGGAAAGGTAAGTAAATGAGCAAACCTGTCAGTAAGCCCAGCATGAAATGAGGGTGGAGCTGGGATTACAAAGTAGTTATGTCACATTCAAACACTTAAAGAAAAATACTGGTAATACACAAATTGAAGTCTGAAAAATAAAAAGCTTCTATTCACTTATTTTATTTTTTATCCTATTTTCTTTTTACACATTTCCTAATATTCTTTTTTGGTTTTCTTTTACACTGTGTCTGTACAATACTCAGACATTTGAATGAAGATTAAACTGATAATTTAAATATGTGAGCGTATTACCTATTCAACCCTAAGCATGTAGATATTCTGAAATATCTTAATATTCAGAAATACCCAGCTATTTCATGACATTTAGAGGAAACAATCATGTATTAAACTAAAATTTAAACATCAGTATCATATACTTCAGTAAATACTTCTATTTGTACATTTACTTTTGAGGTTTTCTTTTTTTTCCATAAGCTAGTGGTCAATTTCCTACTTATAATTTATAATATATTTTTTAAAATTTTCTAGATTAAAAACTATCTTCTCCACCAATACCTTGATTCTCTTTTTAATTATTTTGGCAACTACTGTTTCCTCTTCTTTCCCTACTCTGCTTCCAGATCTTGTTCTCTAAATTTGTCCACTGAGTATGTTGTTTAGTCTCTTTCTCTTTTGGAAACATTCTCAGAAAGCAGTATTTTCTTTCTGTAACTGTTATTGTAAGACTGGGAAGGAGAAAAAGGCAAAAGGGCATATACCTCTTAGCAATCAGTATTGCTGAGATCTTTAGGGGATGTTTCTCCCTTTTCTTCAGCAGGAAGTGAGGGTGGGGCGGGCATGACCAGGGCAGGCAACATTATGGCCCATCCACAGAGCTATACAATTGGTGTTTTGTTTCTCTTTTACACGCAGATGTAAGAGTTCCATAGACAGCAGAGGAGTTTACCTAGTCCATGGCGCAAAAGTAATGGGATTGCATCATTTATGTGACATTTTAATAAACTAGCTGTTTGTTTATAGACTCTATAAACAGACATAAATCTATATTTTCTAATCGATTAGGTAATTAAACACAATTCATGAGCAAATGACTATTTTATATGAAGTGTGATTTCTGTATACTTTATTTTTCAGAGTATGGCCTCCTCGCATTAAACTTTCTCCAATGGATTTTCACAAACCTCCAGACTCTGAAGCATAAATCAGAAATCTGTTCTTCTGGCCCAATGCTTGAAGAACACTCTGTGACTGTCAGATTTCTCTGCTAGCACTTTAGTTACCATAGCTTCTCAAGCCATTATTTTTTTTTCATGTTCCCCCATAGAGAAATGTACAACAGACCCTCTGTTCTCTTTTCTGCTCCATCACTGATATAAGGTTGACCTACAAAATACTAAAAGTTTAATTCTGAGTCAACTGCTCAGTGCATGTTTAAGGGAGACGTGAGTTCACTCAACATGCATGTTGGCTGAATCTACACATGTAAAATGAAGGGAAGGAATGAGACAGCATCTAGACATATTAAGGCAAAAACATATGTCTGAACCATCTTGAGGACTGAGGCCAGACTTTGTAAAATGTAACTTTTGGGTAGGACTAAAATGCATATGGATTTTCCATTTCACTTTGCATGAGAACAGGAAACCTATGATAATGATTTGCTTGTATCTATTATTTCCTTTCTTTATAGAACTCAAAAGACACTATTTAATCATGTCAAGTATGTTCTTTTTTATTTTACTTCTCTCAATTGTCACTCAAACTTTTAAAAACTGTAAAATTAACTTTTCATTAAATTGATTGTGACACTAGACTTAAAGTAGTAAAATTCCATAGTAGTAAAAATATAGAAGACATTGGTAGAAGTTAGTTGTATAATCAGAGCCAGTCCGGCTGGGTACACTGGTGACCTACATATTAGTATGCCTCTATATCCCAGTCGGCATTTTACCTGGTGATTTCTCTTAAACCCCTATCCCCTAACACACACACATGCTTACACACACAGGAACACACACACACCCCTCTCTAGTACTTATGCCTTACGCTTTCTGAATTTCTGCGTCCCAATCAAAACAAAGGGATAAATTAGGAGTTTGGAACTAACATATACACACTACTATATACAAAATAGACAAACAGCAAGGACCTACTATGGATGGCTGGATGGATAGATAGACACATAGGTAGATAGACAGATACATAAGCGGAATCACTTTATATATATGTGTATATATACATATATATATAAATAAACTGAATCACTTTGTTGTACAACTGAAACTAATACAACATTGCAAATCAACTATACTCCAATAAAAAAAGCACTGTTCTAAAAAAGTAAAATGTAAATAATGCTAAAAAATAAAAAAGGTGATTTCATAATGAAATAAAAAAACAAAGTTCAGGAAAATGTTTTGATAAATCCACTTACACTGAGGTTAAATGGCTGATAATATTTAACTCACTTTACTAGGGTAAACTCTTAGGCATCTCCAAATCTGGTTTTAAAAATGTTAGTATAGGGCTTCCCTGGTGGCGCAGTGGTTGGGAGTCCGCCTGCCGATGCAGGGGACACGGGTTCGTGCCCCGGGTCCAGGAAGATCCCACATGCCGCGGAGCGGCTGGGCCCGTGAGCCATGGCCGCTGAGCCTGCGCGTCCGGAGCCTGTGCTCCACAACGGGAGAGGCCACAGCAGTGAGAGGCCCGCGTACCGCAAAAAAAAAAAAAAAAAAAAAAAAGTTAGTATAGGGTGAAAGGTAGATAGGAATTTTTCAGGTGCTTAAGATGATATCACTTATCTTTTCCATCTTAGATGCAGGTTTTTGCTCAGAGTTTAATTTGTTTTGAGCAATGTAAAATTCTTTATGCTATACCTTTATAAGAGAGATTATGATGACTTAATCTCTAAATAAGTAATCATACATCCTTATTGACATCTGTAATTTCTAATACTTTATTAATAATATCTTGTTTCACTCTAAAGAGTACCCCATATTGGACAATAAATTAAATGTCAACCTATGAATAAGAGAAAAATTTAGTTGCTATACGTAGTCATCAGATGCCTTTCCCCTACCCTCTTGCTCTCTCTTGCATAAAAATGGGAGTTTTTTTGAGGAAGTGTCTCACACCTCTCATATCACTTCTTATAACAATAGAACCCCTTCCCATTTTCTTCCCTGGTTACTATACTCTTTCATCTCATGCTACATATTCTCACCTCTCATTTCCTCCTCTTAGTCCCAAACAACCAAGGGGAAATAAAAGGCAGGCAAAGAGGTTCACAGAGAAGACTTGGCACTAAGAAACTCTAAAGTAACTCAAAACTTAACAGCCATTTTGTCCCTACCCTATCCTGTTTGGTACCCAGTATTCTATTCCCAAACAAATCTGCTTTCAAAAAAGTATCCAATACAAATAATTTTTCTTATCACTGTCCAGTTAAGTACCAGACACTGTCTATAAGTAAGTGAGGGTGGAGTTCATAGTTGTGTGGCATGTAATAAGGGCTTCAAAAGGTATATATGTATATATAAACACATATTTAAATAACGTTCTTGGTAAAGGTTATCAGTTATTACTCTCCAAGTATACCCATATTTGGTTACTTCTGTGCCAATTAAAATAACATTCAAAGAGTAAGAAAGACCTTTAATTTTCAGCTTATTCTATTTTCTACTGCTTTGATTTAATACAGGAAAAGTTAGAGAAAGTAAGGAAGTACTTTAAGGCTGATGTCAAAAGCTGGGGAGAAGCATTTTCTATTCCTTACTATAAATAGTCACAACTGGGGAGAAAAGATAAAGTAAACCAAGGTGTAGTTCTATTCCTTACTATTCAGGCAAGCTTACCTTGTCCTGAAATACTTCTAAAGGTAGAAAGGGGAATTCCCAGCCAAATCACTGTTTCATCCCAAGAAACTATACATGCTGACCATAATAGTACCAGGCATAAGACACCTGCCATTTCCATTGTACCTTACAAATTGTATCTGAGTCTATTTCTACATCCTCTTGGTTGGTCCCCAGTGAGGACCAACTATCACCTTATTTGTAAACCCTCTACTGAGAGTAGAAATCCTCTAAATTTTATTTACCCTGAGTGAATGACCTTTCTGATGTTATAAACCACATGTAAAATTACTAATTGTCAACAATTGGAAAAGAGAGACCTCAAGTTTCCACCCCGCCGCCAAAAAAAAGATGGAGTGCTTTTGGCTTTACAGAATAGTGCAGGTTCCAGGATAGGAAGGGGTAAACATTTAGGGAAAATCAGATGAGGACATGAGAACCTGAGAGGACAACTATAATACATAGATTTGGCAGAAAGGATGCAGAGAGTGGGCATTCTTTCATTTATCTATTAGTTATTGAGTATTCTGTGCTCAGCATTTTTCTAGATGATGGGGATTCACCAGTGAGTAAGATTGGCACAGGGGGCTTCCCTGGTGGCGCAGTGGTTGAAAGTCCGCCTGCCGATGCAGGGGCCACGGGTTCGTGCCCCGGTCCGGGAAGATCCCACATGCCGCGGAGCGGCTGGGCCCATGAGCCATGGCCGCTGAGCCTGCGCGTCCGAAGCCTGTGCTCCACAATGGGAGGGGCCACAACAGTGAGAGGCCCGCGTACCAAAAAAAAAAAAAAAAGATTGGCACAGATCCACAGGAAGAGTCAGACAACAAAAATAACTTCAGGAGGCAATAAATTCTATGAAGACACTAAACAAGAATGATAGGATAAAAAGTGCTGGAGTCATTTTGATTAGTTGGTTAAAAAAGGCCTCTCGGAAGGTGGTATTTGAGTTGAAACCAAAGTGACAAAAATAGAATCAGTCATAAGAAGATCCAGGTACAGACTTCCCTGGTGGCACAGTGGTTAACAATCCACCTGCCAATGCAGGGAAATGGGTTCAAGCCCTGGTTTGGGAAGATCCCACATGCCGCGGAGCAACTAAGCCCGTGTGCTACAACTACTAAGCCTGCGCTCTAGAGCCCGCGAGCCACAACTACTGAGCCCACGTGCCACAACTACTGGAGCCCGTGGGCCTAGAGCCCATGCTCCACAACAAAAGAAGCCACCGCAATGAGGCGCCTGTGCACCGCAACGAAGAGTAGCCCCCGCTCACCGCAACTAGAGAAAGCCCGCACACAGCAACGAAGACCCAACGCAGCCAAAAATAAATAAACAAATTTATAGAAAAAAAAAAAAGAAGAAGATCCAGGTAAATATTTAGGGCAGAAAAACAAACTGCAAAAAAGAAAGAGGATGCAGGGTACATAGGGGTCCAAGCACAGGAATTCTTCATAGACATTGACCATTCTTGGCATCTAGACAGACCCAGCTAGATCAAGGGCCTTCATTAGGTTCAGTATACTAAGATGAACAAAACTAGTTGCCTCAACTTTTCATTGCCAAGTCCAAGAAAAACAAAAGCAAAACAAAACAAGAAGTTAAATTATTCTGATTGCCTTTAAAAAGACTGACTTGAAGACTTAATTCAAAGAGATCTGGACAGGTAAGGATATGGACTGATTTTGAGGCTATCACTCACTAAGAGGAGCAAATGTCAAATCCTTCGGTAGCAGCAGGAAGCAGTGTTTTGACTGCTCTTCAGGAGAAAGAGCTCCAGCTAGACCCCATCCCCTGGATGACCCTAGGTTTCCCATCTGCCTCCTTTCTGATCACTTTCTCCTCCCAGGACTTTTCTCACTCTTTCATTCTCTAGCAGGCTGCTCTAACGTTTCTCTTTTCTCCAGGCCCACCAAGCTTGTTTGTCGTAAAGGTTTACTATTTACATATTCAGGAACTTTTGAATACATTTGTTTTACAGTAGTTTTCTTTCCAAAAGATTGTTTTTATCCATATCAGTGAAATAGATTATATAAGGGCTGTCAGGAGGATTTGGAAATAGGCTTGCTATACAAACCCAGATGTTAAAATGGCATTTGGGAAAACTGAATTTTACCTGTGTAGAATTTATTATGCATTCTTTCTTCATATAATATTATCTTATTTTCTCATTTTTATATGTGTTCTTTTACTGAATGGGTATATTCAAACACAGCCGACTACGGGCTACCAAAAGATTTAATTCATCCATTACTTTAGAGTTATACTTCTCCAAAAGAAGAAATACACTTCTAATTGTTTGCTACTGACATTTATTGCCCAGCACAGATGAAAAGAACCCACATTTTGGTCCTGACGTATGTGACTGCTTATACATGAGGATGGCCTTCTCCTCAACTCATTTGAAGACCCAGGGATGAATAAATGCTCAGCCTTTCATTGCCCAAGGTGTATTACCTCCAAATGCCATAAAAATCAGTAATTCCTATAAACGAAATAGAAGGAAAAGTAGAAAACTGAAGTGTCCCAACTCATTAAATTGGAGAACAGTGCTCTCTTCAATGTATATGGCAACAAATCGGGCTCTAGAAGCTCCTTATCCTACCAAGTTTATCAGACATAATCTTATACATGGTGGTTAATTAGAGTCAAACTGTTGAAATAGTAAGACATTACTGGTACCATGCTTCAGATTCATATTTGTATAAACATGATTTTGTGGAAACTCAATGGGGAATATTATTCTGATGGGAAAATGTATTCCAAGTTCCAAACTGCCTTCCAAATTAATTTGTGCTGTGAAACGGATCTGCAAATTAGAAGCTTACAAGGACAGAATGTGTCTTAGTTTTTCCTCCTATTAAGAGAAGATAGAAAATACTTTACACATAACAAGGGTTCAGTGTGTACCTACTCTGTGTTCTGTACAAGTGTCTGCGGGGAGTAAATAACACAAGCTGATATAATTCCTCTCCTGAAAAATTACAACTTGAGAAAACAGTATACACATATTTAACATAATGAGAAGATAATACAATGTTGCACATAATTGAATGCTAACAAAATCATTGTCCATTCCTAACAGAACTCCACTGAAATCACACTAACCTGATGTTATTAGCAAGTGGTTAAATATGCCAAGCTCAAAATACCTTTTACAGTCAACTCACGTCTTTACGAGCTTGGCCAATTTCACTCTGTCTGATTCTCCATGGCTGCCCATACAATTGCACTACCGGGACTAGAAAATGCCCCAGGTGACTGAAAGAAACACTCTCTGCATCCCTAGGTATTATTTCCCCACGTTGCTAAATAGACCTAGCTAAATTTAACCACTTAGGATGAGTTGGCAGAAGTGCAGAGAGAAGCACTTCAAGCGCAGAGAGAAGTTTCAAGCAAAGCTGAGGATGCTTTGGAAAAAGAAGAGTCCTTCTCAAGGCATTGTGAGGACAGGGAAGCAGCTGGCCAACGGTACTTCTTGGGGAGCAGGGACAGACCTATTGTGTCCAACCCCCAGGTGTTCTCCTCTATCTTTCCGAGCACAAAAGGGAGTGATTTTATGCTCTCTTCCCTTCTCTGTTCTGAAAGGTTCCTGTTGAATGGTGCCCCCTGGAGCCGGGGAAGGGGGCAGTGCAGCAGGTGCTCTTCACTCAGAAGGACAGGTCAAGTTCAGGGTTTGTTCTGAATTTTGATGTTAGTTTTCCTCTTCATAACAAACACTGACCTGTTTTCCATGACAATGTGCCCTGTAGATCATTCTGTCAACAGTGATAATGTATGACAGCAAGCCAACAGCACCACTGCAAGGACACCACAGCCTTGTTGCCAGTCACATTAAGGAGCACCTGATGGGAATCTGGAAAGCAGTCTGGGCATATAGAAAAGAGTCTCTACCTTAAAAAGATAACTTAATCTTATTTTCAAAGAGAAGAACCTCTGCCTTCTCAGCCAATAATCAAAACAATGAAGACTCTGAAAATAGCACCAAAGGAAAGGAGGTCCATGACACAGATAGAAACAACCTCAGCTACTATTTTTACTTGAAGCTTAGTGATTGAGCAGTCTTTTCTTATACATTATTTAAGGGCATTCTTTTCTCCGTAAGTTTGTCAAGTGCAATATTGACTCATCATAAATTCTTTTCAAGTCTTCCTGACTCTCTTAAAAATTTCTCAGTTTACTAAAGCAAAACAGAGGAGTGAGACTTTGAGATGATTCATGTCCATTTCTGTTCTGGGAGCTAAGCATTCTCAAATTGCATGTCGGCTTCCTAATTTTCCGCAGAGCTAAAATATTCCCTGACTATATCCAACTACTTTTGCTAGCAACTCCTCTTGTTTGGCCTATTCCACATGACCATAATTGCAAACTACAGGGCTAATGTGCCTCACTGATCACTTAGATGAACTATAATTTCTTATCCTAAGCAAGAGTCCATCAGACTAGGTTAGGGATGGTAAATAAGTTTGAATTAGCATGCCAATAGGTGGTGATTGCCTAGAGAGATGAGTTGAGAAGGATTCAGAGGCCAAGTCCCAATGCAGAGGAAACAGGTACTAGTAGTAGTACCGGTGGACAAGGGAATTGCACTGGATTCCCACTGAGTCTCCTCAACACCAAGATAACCAGTTTTATTTAAACAAATAAAACAAGAAACTTGATCAAAAACTTATTTGGAATTATGAATATGAAAAAGACTTTAATACTAATTTTTTTTTTTCATTTAGCAGTATTGATGTTGTAGAGACTTGGCAAATATCTGAGTGAGGGTAGAGCTTGCTTAGACAACAGAAGTCAGAAACAGAGCAGACACATTTCTCAGATCATTCTATTCACTCGAAAACTAAGTAAAGATCTTAGTGAAACAATATGGATCTTCAATTCAGCTTACTAAAAATTAATATAACAGGGAAAAACAAATATAAAAAAACTTTTGGCAGATATCTGAAGTATTAAATATGAATTCACAATTTAAAAGGATATTTATACACACACACACTAAATTCTGTTCCTTGAAAGTTTCTGGAAGCAATGGCTTCCAGGCAGCAGTGAACACATCTGGCATCCATATCTTCATTTCTAAATACCGTTCATCAATAGAAGGAAACATGGCTCCTTGGATAAATGACTGATTCCAGATCAGGATTAGGGAAAGTGCAACATAAACCCAGAATCTTGTGCTGGAAAGCGAGAAAGTTCTCAGAGCTCAACAGAGACGCATGGAAAAGACATAGGAGCCAATTTTAAGAGGTTCTCAGCTGTTCAAACAATTTGGTCATCAAAAAGAATAATGGCCATAATGGATTATATGACACTAATTAGTGTCCATTTTGCTACTACAGATAAAGAGAGAACATAAAATTAACACACATAAAATATATGCTATACTTAGAGGTGACTTTTACACCAATTTCATGCTCTGAAAATTTATATTTGAATGGAAAAAATCAAACAGTTATCCTACTTTTATAGTAAGGAGCAGAGTTCATCCCTATCATGTTGAGGGAAAAACATAATTAGAAAAATGCCAGAGATCAATGTAGAAGAAATGATAAAATGAGAAAACTACCACTTAGCAACCATGAATGAAATAACTGATTCAGAAAGCCAGAATGATCAATGAGTATACAAACCACTAGGTCAGGGCTTCCCTGGTGGCGCAGTGGTTGGGAGTCCGCCTGCCAATGCAGAGGACACGGGTTCGTGCCCCGGTCCGGGAGGATCCCACATGCCGCAGAGCGGCGGGGCCCGTGAGCCATGGCCGCTGAGCCTGCGCGTCTGGAGCCTGTGCTCCGCAACAGGAGAGGCCACAAGAGTGAGAGGCCCACGTACCGCAAAGAAAAACAAACAAACAAACAAAACACTAGGTTAAAATTTGATAATGCTAAAGCATCACCCCAAAGTTTGCTTGCTAATATTGAAGGGGGAATATATAATAAGAGATCTCCTAGACATCACCTCAACCAACTGAACAAATTTAGTGTCACTAAAATTAGGACAATCTGACATCATCTATTTCTTATATGTATATGTAATATGAAGTACTCAGCATTATTTATAAAGTAGTCTTGCCAAATATGTTTTATATGAGTTTGATTAAGCTTTAATATTAAGTTTGATACAAGCTTTGATTTATAGGAAGTACAGAGGATAAAGGGACAAGTTAAAAATCACCACCAGAAAACAGACAAATGAAGAATGTGGTACATGTCACAACAAAATTGATCTAGTTTCCTAAAAAAATAATGTCAGGAAAGAAGATAAAAACAAATTTGGAGCTCTTTCATAGATTAAAAGAAACAAAACAAATCAAAGATCAGAAAGTTGCTTGGCTATTAGTTGAAAAAATTCATAAAAAATATTGACAATTGGGAGAATGAATAAATATATAATATAGATGTTATAAAGAATAACTATTTCTTTTCGTAGGTGTGATAATAGTATTTTAGATATATATGAATCTGCCATTATTGAGAGATGTCTAGTAAGTATTTAGTGGTATCTATCTATTTGGAAAAGCAACATTAGTGGTAATTGTGTCCAAATGTTAGCAACTTCTAAATTTTCATGGTGAGTACACAGGTGATCATTATTCCATTCTCTCAACTATTCTGTATTTGGGGAAAACTAAAAAGTTAAAAAAAAAAATCAATGTTAGCTTCCTAAAGTGGATAAAAAGCCTGAAGCACAAAGAAAAATGGTTAGACTCACAGAGGCCTTTTATCTTCTCAGCAGAACACAGAGCCCCACATACGGCACTAGGCTTCTTTCGCATTCTCGACTCCTTGATGATTTCTTCCATCTATATGCTAGTGATAAAATATTAGGGGCTTTGATTCTTGACTCATTAAATACAGCATATTCTCACTTCACTGTGACCTGTGCTAGGACCAGTTTAAGGAGCAATTTGTCATCAGATCATTAATACAGCAACTGGCTAAGAAGGTGAAGATATTCATCTAAAATTAATTTCTTGATCTTTTCCACGAGGACGTAGAAGGGAATATTTTAGCGTTTGTAACTGGGGGAGCAGCTCCACTTATACCCTGTGTTTCCCAAATGTGGTAATTAGAGAAACAGAGCCAAGAAGTAGGGACGCAGGGGGCAAGCAATGTTTCAGGAACCCTGTTGTTGAGAGAATGCCTCAGGCTACCTGCGAAGGGTCAGTTTGGAGAGAAGCAAAGGAGGTTACTCACCAACAGCTAACCTAACGTATGGCGTTAGCCAACTCTACGAGGCTAGAGAAAGGACAGGCAGAAATAAAATCCAATGGAAACAGGCTGTGGCTGCAAAACATCTCAGAAGACTCAAGCTGCTGTAGGGGCCACTGTCATGATGCAACCTTAATCCAGCACAGCCAAGAGCTATCTAATAAATGAGACAATGCCTTACTTTCATCATAGTCAAAGACAAATATGAATACAAAGCCAAACATTTAGCAAATGCCAGTAAACTCTGAGTCAGGAACACAAATCCTCAGTTTCATGAGTAACCTTTACGGGGAACTCAGCGATGCCATTTCCAAGGTGAAATAGATATAATAAGAAATCCTCAGAGAAACACATTTAAAAACGAAAACCAACACTTATCTGCTCTCCCCTCTCATCTCTTTGTAATCTCCAAGTTGTAGAGAGCTCTGGGAGTACATATAGGGGCCAGTGAAGATTCACAATAATTTCTTCTTTTGATTTCTCTCGTTGTTCCTAAACCTTAACCTTTTCAATGATTGCTAATATGGAATGAAATTCTGGTTTCACAACATCTTTGCCACATAGCCAAAGATGCACCCTTTGAGAGGGGACAAGAAGTCACAAAGTGGTGATGTGAATAATCTAAAAAAATTTTTTGAAGGGTGCCATGGCCTTGTCATCACTCTGTACTATCACAGATTGAATTTTAGAACAAACACTGACTACCAGATATTGGCTGGTCACCAGGCAACATATAATCTATAAAAAGTAAACATGCACGAATATGACCTAGTATACAGTAACTGTTCTATAAGTGTTAAATTAAATTCACTTAAATTTAACCTGAATTGGAGAAGGGAGCAGGCCAATGGGTCTCTGTTAATCCATGAGATAAAGGAGCTAGGGCTTGGTTGTAACGATGCAATATTCTCTACCATCATTATCATAGTACCTGACTCATTAGTTTGTTGTGAGAAATAACAAGCAGAGTCAACATAGTTCATTTAGTTCACATGAATTATGCCTACTAATTATCACAATAAACAAATAAGTATTATTTTTTCCATTGTGATTATGAGAAAACTGAATTTTAGAAAAGACAGGTTAAGCAACTTGCTCAAGGTTATAGAAGCACGAAGCGATAGAAGTATCAATAGGATTTAAATCCAGATCTCTGTGAATTCAAATTTAGGTCTAAAGTTCTCCATTTCTCAAAAACTATTTCCCCAGAGGCATCATACAGTGCCTTAAATTCCCACCATGATGAAAGGACACTACAATATCATCTACTATTAGCTCAGTTCACCAGCCATGGATATCCTGCTGGGAGCAGCTATGTGAAGAAGGTAAGTGTTGATCCTGAGTGGAAATTTCAGAATGATCTCAACGTTCATAAGGATGGAAAGATTAGGAAGATTTTTGCAGAAGGAGGTCTTGGAGGTTTTAGGATAGACTACTGGGTGAGGGGACAAGTGGTAATGATGAGGATGGAAATTCAGGAAATGGATGGTAAGAACACAACGTACTCTGAAGATCGTGCTTAAATTGTTGCTCACTTCTTTATTTTCTACCCTGAACCCTGATGAGACTCATGGATCACCAATCAGATCACAGAGATTGTCCCTAAATTTTGTCTTTTTATAATGTAAAAGTTGGCCAAACTCATTTAAAATTTTAGAAAATGCAGCATTTAAAATCATGAAAAAAATTATCTGCCAAAATATGACAACTGTTAACATTTTTATCTATTTCCTTCCAGCTTTTTTTTTCTCCCTATGCCTATAATTTGGGACTTTTAAAAAACAGTTAAGATGATAAAACTTGCACACATTTGAATCTTGTTTTATGTTATATTATAAGCATTTCCCACGTTACTTCTCCATAGGATTTCACAGTCTGAGATCACAGCCAAGTTGTTTCCCCCTCCCCGACATAAGTTGCTTCTCTCTCTTTTACTCATTCTCTGTTGCCCTCTCCCCCACCCCAGCCCTGCCAAAGCAGCAGTTAAAACATTGTAAATTATTGGAAGGGGGTGGAACCATCATCACAAGGGACCTAGGACTTGGACCACGATCTCACAAACCATGGCTCTCTTGTGCAAGAGGTCAGCTTGGACTGACTGCCCATTTGTCTTTACCTTCCTCTTCTAAAGGCTAAAAAGGTAATGAACCAAAAGGAAGAATAACATAAAATGAAACTTTCTGAGGTCATGCTGCTGACCTACTGCATGTAGCTCCCTCTAGGGAGGGGGTACATTATCCATTCTACTCAACTCACTTGGGATATCTGGGCCATGATCCCCTGGAATGTGAACAGGGAATGTTCCAAATGTTATGGCTCAATCATTATTCAATCTTTGCAATAGGAGTGGATTATAGATTTTTTTTTTTTTTTTTTTTTTTTTGCGGTACGGGGGCCTCTCA
>NW_020837945.1:63838588-63868590 GCF_003676395.1 Aethalodelphis obliquidens
GGCACGAACCCATGTCCCCTGCATCGGCAGGCGGACTCTCAACCACTGCGCCACCAGGGAAGCCCTATAAATCCATTTTTATATTAGTGCTGTATTGCAAAAGTCACTTCCAATGATCTATTTACTAATTCACTCTGTGATCCTCATCACAGGTGAATACTGAATAAACACACAGGCACAAAACAGTAAGAAGAACTCTGTTGCCTCTGGCACTGAAAAGGGTGATTTTTAATACTGAAAAAGAGGCAAATTTCATAGGTTAAAATAATAGATTGATCTCAGATTTACTATTGGTCTTGCAACAGAAACCAACATTGTTAACATGCTTTGTTGTCACTGTTTGTTTTCGGTTTTATTTTTGTTTTTGCTTTTTGGTGATGACAGGGAAAAAAAAAAACAGTACAAATAAAGTATTTAGGTTTCACTATTGGCTCTTTAGAATATATGAGAGAGACCCTTAACTGTTCAAATTACACAAAGAGATGACAGAAGAAATAACCAGAGTTTTCTGTGAATTAAGATTTGAAAGTTCATCCCCATTAACATGAATGGAGAAGAGCATATCACTATAGGCAAATGCATTATATGAACATGGAGATTCACAAAGTAGATGGCTTAGAAATGCTACTCATTCTGTGAAGATCTTTTTTTTTAAAAAAAGAGAATCATTTTTTTAAATGATTATTTAAAATAAGTATCATTCTCCACTGAAAAATGTAAATATATGAAAATGGACAGTATGAATTTTAAGAATATGTCTATAAGAAAAAGCATACACCTGTAGTCTATGTAATCTGTTATTGCCAGTATACATTTCTAGAAATCTGTCCATATGACGCAGTTCCTATACTGTAAACAACCTTAATTTTACCTCTTCATTCAAGATTATGCCTATAAATTCCATGTTATAACATTACTGGCCAACACTTGGTCCATACCACGCAGGCTTACGCAAGAATGCCATCTTCTCGTGGTCATCAGTGCCCAGGTACATACTCTAGAGACCCCTGAATAGCTATTGGTTCAGCTTCTGTTGGCAGCTTACTTCTAAGATCCATTAGTACCTACAATAAATCAATAATCTCAGGGCCAACCACCAACCCAGTGGATGTCAACTTTTGTGTTTGAAAGTGGTGGTGTGTGATGGTGAAGGAGGAAAGGAGAGACATATCAAAATCAGCTAGAAACATCTAAAAATATCCTTAGGCCCTGCTCTCCTGCTTTGATAGACAGGTAAGGTGGAAGGGGTCATGAATAAATTTATATTTATCAATACATTGTTAAAATCTCCAGAGACAATTATGATTAATTCCCTAACAGTAAGTACCACTGCCTTAACCATCAAATAAAATGCATCTGAATAAGTCTTTGGTAATTGAGTTTAAGATATAGCTCCTGCATTACCAACTCTGAGTCTGATGAGTTGTGAAACCTTGGTCATGTATCTTAATTGCTCTATGTCTTAGTTTCTCATCTGTAAAATAAAAGTGTTTTTCACTTATAGGTTGTTTCCAAGATTAAATGTGGGTATAGTTAGAACAATACCTAACACACAGTTTGCACCCAGTGAATTTTATTTTCATAAAATTGTTATTATGCCGTGAAAAAGAAGGGCAAAGATTCCTTTCAAAATCTTCCATCTCTCAAATATAAATCTTTAGTTCAAATCTCTCTAATGAGCTCGAGATCCAAAACCCTCCCAACTACCCATTGGTCTTGGATGTCCCAATGGCACCATAAACTGAACTTAATCTCTGCTCTTAATTGCAATAGTTACTCTTCCCACTCTTACAGGGCCCCAGTAGTTTTCTAGTTACCCAAGCCAGAGACCTGAGGACCTTCTGAACACTTCCTCCTCCCTCTCCAAATTAAAATATTTAATGTTACCACATTTTCTTGATTCTGGCTCCTAAATATCTCTTGAATATATGTCCTCTCCAATTTTTATGCTACCACAGTGTTAGGCTACCACATTTCTCACTTGAATAATACTTCTCTGTTTAACCAGTATTTGTCAGGGATCAGGGGATAGGGTAGGAGTTGACTACAAAGGCACAGCAAGAGGAACTGCGGTGGGGGAATGTTGGAAATGATCTGTACCTTGATCGTGGGTGTAACTACCATGACTATGCATTTTTCAAACTGTAAAACAGAAAGAATGAATTTTACTTTAGGTAAAGTTTAAAAAGTAGAAAACAACAAAACGCACACAAACCACCCCACAAATTCTCTCCCGTTACTTCCCAATGCCTTTGTAATACAAAGAAACATCTCAGTGTGGCCTACAGAGCCCCTCAGCATCTGGTCTCTGACCACTTCTCTAGGTCCATCTCCCACCTGTCTCCTCCTAGCTCTCTCCACACTAGCTGCATTGGTCTTTGTTCCATCCCCTCAAAGTACTGTTCTTCTCATCCTAGAACCATTGTGTCTGTACACAATGTTCTTCTCTGGTTCCTTCCACCTTTTGGCAAGTTAACTACTATAACATCCATTAGATTTCAGTTCAAATATCACATTCTCAAAGATAGCACGCCAAGAACTCTTAAGAAACTCAAGGTATAGAGAACTGATCTTTGTGCCAATGAAAATTAAAATCACCACCACCACCACCTTAGTGGAGGTGTTACAGAAAGCATGGATTAGCTATTGTATGGATTATGTACCAATATGCAACACTGTTAGAACTTTTTTGGTACCTTCTGTCAGTTCTAAGGGCACCCTGCATTTATCTTCATAGCATTTATCACAGTGTCAAATCACATTGTTCATCTGTGTGATTCTTTTTTTTTTTTTTTTATAGCAAGTCTCCACCACTAGATTGCAAGCTTCAGAGATCATAGCTATGGCTTCTGGGAAGATGGTGGAAGAGTAAGACGCAGAGATCACCTTCCTCCCCACAAATACACCAGAAATACATCTACACGTGGAACAACTCCTACAGAACACCTACTGAATGCTGGCAGAAGACCTCAGACCTCCCAAAAGGCAAGAAACCCCCCCACGTACCTGGGTAGGGCAAAAGAAAAAAGAACAAACAGAGACAAAAGGATAGGGACGGAACCTGCACCAGTGGGAGGGAGCTGTGAAGGAGAAAAGGTTTCCACACATTAGGAAGCCCCGTCGCAGGCAGAGACTGCGGGTGGCGGAGAGGGAAGACTTCGGAGCCGCGGAGGAGGGCACAGCGACAGGGGTGCGGAGGGCAAAGAGGAGAGATTCCCGCACAGAAGATCAGGGCCGACCGGCACTCACCAGCACGAGAAGCTTGTCTGCTCACCCGCAGGGGTGGACGGGGCTGGGAGCTGAGGCTCGGGCTTCCGTCTGAGCACTGGGAGAGGACTGCGGTTGGCGGCGTGAACACAGCCTGCAGGGGGTTAGTGCGCCACGGCTAGCCGGGAGGGAGTCCAGGGAAAAGTCTGGACCTGCCGAAGAGGCAAAAGACTTTTTCTTCCCTCTTTGTTTCCTGGTGCGCGAGGAGAGGGGATTAAGAGCGCTGCTTAAAGGAGCTCCAGAGATGGGTGCGAGTCTCGGCTGAAAGCGCGGACCCCAGAGACGGGGGCATGAGAAGCTAAGGCTGCTGCTGCCGCCACCAAGAAGCCTGTCTGCGAGCACAGGTCACTATCCACACCCCCCTTCCGGGGAGCCTGTGCAGCCCGCTACTGCCAGGATCCCGGGATACAGGGACAACTCCCCTGGAAGAATGCATGGCGCGCCTCAGGCTGGTGCAACATCATGCTGGCCTCTGCCGCCGCAGGCCCGCCCCGCACTCACTGCCCCTCCCCCCGGCCTGAGTGAGCCAGAACCCCTGAATCAGTGGCTCCTTTAACCCCGTCCTGTCCGAGCGAAGAACAGACGCCCTCCGGCGACCTACACGCAGAGGCAGGGCCAAATCCAAAGCTGAGCCCCTGGGAGCTGTGAGAACAAAGAAGAGAAAGGGAAATCTCTCCCAGCAGCCTCAGAAGCAGCGGATTAAAGCTCCACAATCAACTCGATGTACCCTGCATCTGTGGAATACCTAAATAGACAACGAATCATCCCAAATTAAGGAAGTGGACTTTGAGAGCAAGATTTATGATTTTTTCCCCTTTTCCTCTTTTTATGAGCATGTATGTGTATGCTTCTGTGTGAGATTTTGTCTGTATAGCTTTGCTTCCACCGTTTGTCCTAGGGTTCTAACTGTCCTGTTTTTTTGTTTTTTTAAATTTTTTTCTTAATTATTTTTTATTTTAATAACGTTATTTTATTTTATCTTACTTTATTTTAGTTTACTTTATCTTCTTTCGTTCTTTTTTTCTTCCCTCCTTCCTTCCTTCCTTCCTTCCTTCCTTCCCCCCTCCCTCTTTTCTTTCTTTCGTTCTTTCTACATCGACTAATTCTTTCTTTCTACTTTTTCTCCCTTTTATTCTGAGCCGTGTGGATGAAAGGCTCTTGGTGCTGCAGCCAGGAGTCAGTGCTGTGCCTCTGAGGTGGGAGAGCCAACTTCAGGACACTGGTCCACAAGACACCTCCCAGCTCCACGTAATATCAAACGGCAAAAATCTCCCAGAGATCTCCATCTCAACACCAGCACCCAGCTTCACTCAACGACCAGCAACCTACAGTGCTCTGCCAAACAACTAGCAAGACAGGAACACAACCCCACCCATTAGCAGAGAGGCTGCCTAAAATCATAATAAGTCCACAGACACCCCAAAACACACCACCAGACGTGGACCTGCCCACCAGAAAGACAAGATCCAGCCTCATCCACCAGAACACAGGCACTAGTCCCCTCCACCAGGAAGCCTACACAACCCACTGAACCAACATTACCCACTGGGGACAGACACCAAAAACAACGGGAACTACGAACCTGCAGCATGCAAAATGGAGACCCCAAACACAATAAGCAAAATGAGAAGACAGAAAAACACACAGTAGATGAAGGAGCAAGATAAAAACCCACCAGACTTAACAAATGAAGAGGAAATAGGCAGTCTACCTGAAAAAGAATTCAGAATAATGATAGTAAAGATGATCCAGAATCTTGGAAATAGAATAGACAAAATGCAAGAAACATTTAACAAGGACCTAGAAGAACTAAAGGTGAAAGAAAAAATGATGAACAACACAATAAATAACATTAAAAATACTCTAGATGGGATCAATAGCAGAATAACTGAGGCAGAAGAATGGATAAGTGACCTGGAAAATAAAATAGTGGAAATAACTACTGCAGAGCAGAATAAAGAAAAAAGAATGAAAAGAACTGAGGACAGTCTCAGAGACCTCTGGGACAACATTAAACCCACCAACATTCAAATTATAGGGGTTCCAGAAGAAGAGGAGAAAAAGAAAGGGACTGAGAAAATATTTGAAGAGATTATAGTTGAAAACTTCCCTAATATGGGAAAGGAAATAGTTAATCAAGTCCAGGAATCACAGAGAGTCCCATACAGGATAAATCCAAGGAGAAATACGCCAAGACACATATTAATCAAAATGTCAAAAATTAAATACAAAGAAAACATTAAAAGCAGCAAGGGAAAACAACAAAAAACACACAAGGGAATCTCCATAAGGTTAACAGCTGATCTTTCAGCAGAAACTCTGCAAGCCAGAAGGGAGTGCCAGGACATATTTAAAGTGATGAAGGAGAAAAACCTGCAACCAAGATTACTCTACCCAGCAAGGATCTCATTCAGATTTGATGGAGAAATTAAAACCTTTACAGACAAGCAAAAGCTGAGAGAGGCAGCACCACCAAACCAGGTTTACAACAACTGCTAAAGGAACTTCTCTAGGCAAGAAACACAAGAGAAGGAAAAGACCTACAATAACGAACCCAAAACAACTAAGAAAATGGGAATAGGAATATACATATCGATAATTACCTTAAATGTAAATGGACTAAATGCTCCCAGCAAAAGACACATATTGGCTGAATGGATACAAAACCAAGACCCATATATTTGCTGTCTTCAAGAGACCCACTTCAGACCTAGAGACACATACAGACTGAAAGTAAGGGGATGGAAAAAGATATTTCATGCAAATGGAAACCAACAGAAAGCTGGAGTAGCAACTCTCATATCAGACAAAATAGACTTTAAAATAAAGAATATTACAAGAGACAAAGAAGGACACTACATAATGATGAAGGGATAAATCAAAGAAGTAGATATAACAATTGTAAATATTTATGCACCCAACATAGGAGCACCTCAATATATAAGGCAAATACTAAAAGCCATAAAAGGGGAAATCGACAGTAACACAATCATAGTAGGGGACTTCAACACCCCACTTTCACCAATGGACAGATCATCCAAAATGAAAATAAATAAGGAAACACAAGCTTTAAATGATACATTAAACAAGATGGACTTAATTGATATTTATAGGACATTCCATCCAAAAACAACAGAATACACATTCTTCTCAAGTGCTCATGGAACATTCTCCAGGATAGATCATATCTTGGGTCAGAAATCAAGCCTTGGTAAATTTAAGAAAATTGAAATTATATCAAGTATCCTTTCTGACCATAACGCTATGAGACTAGATATCAATTACAGGAAAAGATCTGTAAAATATACAAACACATGGAGGCTAAACAATACACTACTTAATAACTAAGAGATCACTGAAGAAATCAAAGAGGAAATCAAAAAATACCGAGAAACAAATGACAATGCAGACACGACGATCCAAAATCTATGGGATGCAGCAAAAGCAGTTCTAAGAGGGAAGTTTATAGCAATACAATCCGACCTTAAGAAACAGGAAACATCTTGAATAAAGAATCTAACCTTGTACCTAAAGCAATTAGAGAAAGAAGAACAAAAATCCCCAGTTAGCAGAAGGAAAAAAATCATAAAGATCAGATCAGAAATAAATGAAAAAGAACTGAAGGAAACGATAGCAAAGATCCATAAAACTAAAAGCTGGTTCTCTGAGAAGATAAACAAAATTGATAAACCATTAGCCAGACTCATCAAGAAAAAAAGGGAGAAGACTCAAATTAATAGAATTAGAAATGAAAAAGGAGAAGTAACAACTGACACTGCATAAATACAGAAGATCATGAGAGATTACTACAAGCAACTCTATGCCAATTAAATGGACAACCTGGAAGAAATGGACAAATTCTTAGACATGCACAACCTGCCAAGACTGAATCAGGAAGAAATAGAAAATATGAACAGACCAATCACAAGCACTGAAATTGAAACTGTGATTAAAAATCTGCCAACAAACAAAAGCCCAGGACCAGATGGCTTCACAGGCGAATTCTATCAAACATTTAGAGAAGAGCTAACACCTATCCTTCTCAAACTCTTCCAAAATACAGCAGAGGGAGGAACACTCCCAAACTCATTCTACGAGGCCACCATCACCCTGATACCAAAACTGGACAAGGATGTCACAAAGAAAGAAAACTACAGGCCAATATCACTGATGACCATAGATGCAAAAATTCTCAACAAAATACTAGCAAACAGAATCCAACAGCACATTAAAAGGATCATACACCATGATCAAGTGGGGTTTATCCCAGGAATTCAAGGATTCTTCAATATATGCAAATCAATCAATGTGAAACACCATATTAAAAAATTGAAGGAGAAAAACCATATGATCATCTCAATAGATGCAGAGAAAGCTTTCGACAAAATTCAACACCCATTTATGATAAAGACCCTGCAGAAAGTAGGCATAGAGGGAACTTTCCTCAACATAATAAAGGCCATATATGACAAACCCACAGCCAACATCGTCCTCAATGGTGAAAAACTGAAAGCATTTCCACTAAGATCAGGAACAAGACAAGGTTGCCCACTCTCACCACTCTTATTCAACATAGTTTTGGAAGTTTTAGCCACAGCCATCAGAGAAGAAAAGGAAATAAAAGGAATCCAAATTGGAAAAGAAGAAGTAAATCTGTCACTGTTTGCAGATGACATGATACTATACATAGAGCATCCTAAAGATGATACCACAAAACTATTAGAGCTAATCAATGTATTTGGTAAAGTAGCAGGATACAAAATTAATGCACAGAAATCTCTGGCATTCCTATATATTAATGATGAAAAATCTGAAAGTGAAATCAAGAAAACACTCCCATTTACCACTGCAACAAAAAGAATAAAATATCTAGGAATAAACCTACCTAGGGAGACAAAAGACCTGTATGCAGAAAATTATAAGACACTGATGAAAGAAATTAAAGATGATACAAATAGATGGAGAGATATACCATGTTCTTGGATTGGAAGAATCAACATGGTGAAAATGACTCTACTACCCAAAGCAATCTACAGATTCAATGCAATCCCTATCAAACTACCACTGGCATTTTTCACAGAACTAGAAAAAAAAATTTCACAATTTGTATGGAAACACAAAAGACCCCGAATAGCCAAAGCAATCTTGAGAAAGAAAAACGGAGCTGGAGGAATCAGGCTCCCTGACTTCAGACTATACTACGAAGCTATAGTAATCAAGACAGTATGGTTCTGGCACAAAAACAGGAAGATAGATCAATGGAACAGGATAGAAAGCCCAGAGATAAACCCATGCACCTATGGTTAACTAATCTATGACAAAGGAGGCAGGAATGTACAGTGGAGAAAGGACAGCCTTTTCAATAAGTGGTGCTGGAAAAACTGGACAGGTACATGTAATAGTATGAGATTAGATCACTCCCTAACACCATGCACAAAAATAAGCTCAAAATGGATTAAAGACCTAAATGTAAGGCCAGAAACTATCAAACTCTTAGAGGAAAACATAGGCACAACACTCTATGACATAAATCACAGCAAGATCCTTTTTGACCCACCTCCTAGAGAAATGGAAGTAAAAACAAAAATAAACAAATGGGACCTAATGAAACTTCAAAGCCTTTGCGCAGCAAAGGAAACCATAAACAAGACCAAAAGACAACCCTCAGAATGGGAGAAAATATTTGCAAATGAAGCAACTGACAAAGATTAATCTCCAAAATTTATCAGCAGCTCATGCAGGTCAATATCAAAAAAACAAACAACCCAATCCAAAAATGGGCAGAAGACCTAAATAGGTATTTCTCCAAAGAAGATATACAGACTGCCAACAAACACATGAAAGACTGCTCAACATCATTAATCATTAGAGAAATGCAAATCAAAACTCCAATGGGGTATCATCTCATACCTGTCAGAATGGCCATCATCAAAAAATCTAGAAACAATAAATGCTGGAGAGGGTGTGGAGAAAAGGGAACCCTCTTGCACTGTTGGTGGGACTGTAAATTGATACAGCCACTGTGGAGAACAGTATGGAGGTTCCTTAAAAAACTACAAATAGAACTACCATATGACCCAGCAATCCCACTACTGGGCACATACCCTGAGAAAACCATAATTCAAAAAGAGTCATGTACCAAAATGTTCATTGCAGCTCTATTTACAATAGCCTGGAGATGGAAACAACCTAAGTGTTCATCATCGGATGAATGGATAAAGAAGATGTGACACATATGTACAATGGAATATTACTCAGCCATAAAAAGAAACGAAATTGAGCTATTTGTAATGAGGTGGATAGACCTAGATTCTGTCATACAGAGTGAAGTAAGTCAGAAAGAGAAAGACAAATACCGTATGCTAACACATATATATGGAATTTAAGGAAAAAAATGTCATGAAGAACCTAGGGGTTAGACAGGAATAAAGACACAGACCTACTAGAGAATGGACTTGAGGATATGGGGAGGTGGAAGGGTAAGCTGTGACAAAGCGAGAGAGCGGCAGGGACTTATATACACTACCAAACGTAAGGTAGATAGCTAGTGGGAAGGAGCTGCATAGCACAGGGAGATCAGCTCAGTGCTTTGTGACTGCCTGGAGGGGTGGAATAGGAAGGGAGACGCAAGAGGGAAGAGATATGGGAACATATGTATATGTATAACTGATTCACTATTATAAAGCAGAAACTAACATACCATTGTAAAGCAATTATACTCTAATACTCTATATAAGTATATACTCTAATAAAGATGTTAAAAAAATAGCTATTAAAAAAAACCCGAAATCATCGCTATCATCCCACCATTACATTCTCACAGTTTCTAGCACAGAGATTTACCAAATACATAATGAACAATGGAATGAATGAATGGTGGGTGATATTTTCAAAAAGCAGTGCAAAGCCAATACTATTCAATGACTTCCCTCAGACTCTTTCACTTTCTCAATATGAATCCAATACTTGGTGATTTAAGGCCTCCAAACATCTGCTGTGTCCTGTCTTCCGCATGGCATTTTTTTTTTTTTAACCCTTTTTGTAGGCTGAAAAATTACCCTCTGACGAATATACACATCCTAACCCCTAGAACGTATAAGTATTACCTTATATGAGGAAAGAAAAAAAAAGGTCTTTGCAGATATACGTTATGGATCTTGAGATGAGGAGATTATTCTGGTTTATCCAGGTAGGCCCTAAGTGCAATCGCACATGTCCTTGGAGAGGCAGAGGAAAATTTCACACATAGGTGTGAAGAGGGAGGTAGAGATCAAAGCAAAGTAGCCGCAAGTCAAGGAGTGTCAGAAGCCACCAGAGGCTGGAAGAGGCAAGGAAACAGATTCTCCCCTAGAGGCTCAGAGGGAATGCAACCCTGCAGACACCTTGATTTCCAGTGACACTGATTTCAGACTTCTAGCCTCCAGAACTGTGAAAGAGTAAAGTTCTGTTTGCTTTAAGACAGCCAGTTTGTGGCTAAATTGTTTCAGCAGCCATCAGTAACCCATTACTCCCCAGAACTTTCTGACTCTGGCTAACTCTTCCAAGACCCACACAATTATCACCTCTACTAGTACTACTCTCCGCCCTTTTCTTCTTTAGACCTTCAAGGTTTCAGTTCCTATCTGTTCCCACATAAAAAGATTAGTATAATGGAAAGAACATGGTTTCTAAAATCAGACAGATCTGGGTTTTAATCCTGACTCAATTAGAAATTGTACGATCTTGGGGAAATTAGTCAATCTTTCTGAATATCAGATTCCTCGGCTTTAAAATGAGTGCAGTAATCTTATATTGTTGTGTTATAAGTACTTCTTGAACTACTCAGTGAAGAATAATGCTTTTCAAAATGCTTGGTGTCTAATAAGTACCTAATAACATTTCTTTCTTCTCACCTCCAATTAACTGACTAAATTAATCCTACTCAAAAATCACCTTTAGGGGAACAGTTCTGACTAAACTACGTAAATTAGCATCCCTCTGAATCTTCATTCCCCTGTTACTCTCTCATCCCTTCGCCCATTTTAGTTTCTTCATAGCCCTAATCTCAATGGCATAGTATACGTGTGTACATGTGTGCTTATGGTCTGCACTGCCCCCCACCAACCAGATGTAAGTTCCCTGAGGGCAAGGATTTTTCTGCCATTTTTCATTTCTGTACCTCAGAGCCTAGAAGATACCACATACAGACAAGTTCATCAGTCAATGTTTCTGAGTGGGTAGATATACTTCTCAGCTATTTGTTTATAGTCCACTTCCCTTTTCTGTGGAGACCCAACTTAATAACTTGGAAGTGTTTAACAGAAAGCTGCCATTGTGTTATTACAGAACTAAGCCCAGAAATGAACAACGGAAACACAATTTTATAAAAGTAAATGAAACCAACAGGCATTATAAAGGTAATTAAAGTCATAACTATGTCTCCATTATACATAATCTTAACTGCAGACCTCACAAATAGCTAGACATCTATAAGCATACCTATGTAAAACCCACACTATAGTAACAGAAGTAATCCACGGAAGTCTGATCCTCAGAGGTCCAAATGCCTAGAGTTCCATAACTAATAAGCAGCACAGCCAGGGTTAAAACACACCTCTACATTGCTCTAAGTGTCATACTTACTCTGTAAGATCCCGTCCCCTTCTCACTTCTGGGCATTGATAAATGCCCAGATGTCAGCTGATATGTCACCATTATTTCAAACCTATGATCATCAGCATAATAGAACATTCTGCTTCATTTTTCCTTTGTAACAAATGGGCTCCACGTTCTTTGAAATTCTTTCATTTTGTCCTTTAGCCAGTCCAAAAAAAAAAAAAAACATTTAAAAATACGTGTTACACTGTTGCCACATACTTGGCTAAAATTTTATTTTACGACTAAATCATTTCAATCCTTTTGGAACCTCCTAGAGATTTTCTTAACAACTTTTATCCCCATAACTCCTAAATATGTCACATGGGGCATTTTGCAGGTGGTAGCTAAATCTTTAGGAACCAGGGTATTTCAAGTTAATGGAGATGTAATTTTCCTAGGCTAAATTCTAGAAATTTAAGTTTAGTACATTTATTTTTCCAAACAAATGTTGACACCCTTTTCTCTTTATTATTGTGATTTGTTCTCAGATGCTTTCTTCTCCTTTATGCACAGAAAATACTAGCTATATATCCTGCTAATCTTGGAAAGGAGTTTACCTTATGTTCCTTTTAGCTTTTCTAACTCTTCCCTCCAAATTAGGGGAAAAGGGAGAAAAATGCTTGGAATGGCTTTTTTGAACTTTTAAACTATCTCATGTTTAGGACAATGGGAATAAGTTAAAGAGAAGAAAGAAAATACGAAAAAGTAGAGGAAGTGGCACGAAGAGGAAAGGAGTGAGAAGGGGACGGGATCTTACAGAGTGAGTATGACACTTAGAGCAATGTAGAGGTGTGTTTTAACCCTGGCTGTGCTGCTTACTAGTTATGGAACTCTAGGCATTGGACCTCTGAGGATCAGACTTCTCCTCTGAAAAACTGAACAATAATAACTACATCATAGGGAGGGTCCCAGCAAATGTTGATTCACTCTTTTTTGGAGTCACTCTTTCCTCCTTCAACGCTTTTCCCCTCAGCCATCCACCACAATAATCCTTATTTAAAAGCTACGTGTCGATTTATCCCCTTTCATCTTGGTCTCACACCTCCTGAACTTCATAAATTCCAATGACATGCTACTTCAGCCACCCTTACTTTAGCCCCCATGATCCCTCCCTTAGCTCTCAAAAGATCTACATCCATAATCTTCACCTCTTTAATGCTAAATGTATGTCTGCCCTTCTACCTCCCCATACCCTGCCTGTTATTTGCCCTTTTCTCACTGTTACCTCTAGTCAGAATTCAACTCTTCCAAAGCTTTACAGGCAGGCGTCCTAGGACTATTTATCTCTCATTTGCAATAAATACTTCCATTCAGCAAATATTTAGTGGCTCCTATTACCTGCCCCTCAGCGATCCAAGCACAAGAAATATAAAGAGGAACAAAACTGATCAAGACCCTGCCCTCAAGAAGCTTTACTTATATTTTAGTGGTAAAAGGTAAAGGAAAACATAACTGTGAATATATTGCTAAGTAGTGATTAAGAAGTTGCACAGGGGGACAGAGTATGGGAGTGGCTCTGTTTTAGATGGGGTTGCTGAGAAAGCCTCTCTGGGAGGAGAAGTGGATGATGGAAGCACCATGCAGGTGTCTGGAGGAAGAGCATCCCAGAACAGTGATTTTCTTAATCACTACTTGGCAATAAATTTACGTTTTCATTTATCTTTCACCACCAAAATGTAAGTAAAGCTTCTTGAGGGCAGCCTTTTGATTAGATGGTTCGTCTTTATATTTCTTGTGCTTGGATCACTGACTGGCAGGTAATAGGACCCACTAAAGATTTGCTGGGTGGAAGTATTTATTCTAAAATGAGACTAACCACTTCCACCATGCACACTCTCCATTCTGAACCCATTACATTCTCGTTGTCCTACACGTCTTCCGTAAGGCCACAGCTGTCTTTCTCTACATCTGGGCTTCTGAGTTATGCCTGCGAAAAATCACAAAGATGAACTGATTGGTCCTACTGCAAATTATTACCAAGGTGTCTGGAAACTCTGACAAAGCCTGGTACGGAGTATGCACTCAATACATTTTTGTCGAATGAATGAATTTGCAGAATCCTACGCCTGACCATACTTTTCCCAAAACAACTATTATCATAAATCTTGTCACAAACTCAAGCTAACAGCTTAAGGATTTAGAGCTCCAAGATTCTCTTTTAATGCTACATTTTTCCCTAATATATAAGTTACTCTTCTTTATACACATTAAAGAAGAAAAAAGAAACTTTCAGAGGCAGTTTTCCAAAACCAGAAAGTATTATTGAAAATTATTCAAGTTCAATTTTGAATAAAATCCCCTGAGGTTCCTATAAAATCTCTGCTGAATAAGTTCACAATTCTGAGAGTACCATTTTTAGTATAATCTTCTCTTGGCTTACTTGGTAATTCAGCAATCCGAAATAGGAGGGTGTGAAGATTAAGCAAAAAAGTCCTACTTGAGCAAAGTCCCTAACTTTGGATTTTAGAAAAAATCTGGTAAAACTTATTCTTTGTTACAAGTTAAGTTTGGGGAAAAGTACTTCTCTGTTTATTGGCAGTGAAATCTGGGCCTCCTGAGCACTTCTGGATCACCAACTGCCTGATTAATCCAAAATGCCTCCAAACTAATGCAGACATAACACTTACCTCAGTAAAGTGCTTTCTAAGTATTTAGAAAACTGACAGAATCACCGTAAGCCAAAGTAATTTTAGAGAACTTCCTCATCAAGGTCCCCAATGGCAAAACATGATGCTAAGAAAAATAATTTTAAAGTCCTTTCTTTTCTTCCTGGCCCATTTTACTGAGTACTACAATGGGATATTCACATAAGTAATCAATTATGGTTCAACTTCCAAGGGTAACCTGAGCCCTTCGTTGGTAGGATGTATACTTGGAATTGCTTTCCTTGTAGTGCACTAGAAGGAACCAGAGGCATTCCACTGTGGGGCACTGTGCCCTTAGTTGGGATGGAGACTTTGGTCCAGATATTTTAGAAGAAAGCTTAGGAAGGTGGAGAAACATCCTCAACTTCTCCCTCAACCTTACCCCAACATCTGCCACAGATATCAAATCATTCCTACGTTGAACCTGGTTAATTATGTGACAAAGACACACATTTTCAGGATGGTTAAACAGCACTCAGAGGTATATCTCATGACCCTGGAACAGAGCTCAGTTAGTTCATTCATCCAATCATTTATTCAATGAGCATTTCTGGTGTACGTATGCCAGGCACTGTCCTAAGCATTAAGATATAAAGCTGAAGGCAACTTTACACCTGACCTTAAGGAGCCCATGATTTAAAGGGAAAATAGACTTATTAAAAAATGGAAACACTATTATGGTAAACTCCATTTTAGATATTTTAACATGGTGTTAAGAGAGCACAGAGGAAAAACCAACTTACTCAGAAGTCACTTAATAGTTTCACTGGGAGCTGATATTCGATTCAGATCCAGAGGCTCTAGCCTAGAAATGCAGATGAAGCATTCAAGCTTATTTGATCGAAAGGTTAGAGCATGCTTCTCATGTCGGCCTAATCCATACAGCTGGACTTCTGCTTGGGCTTCCTAGGGAACTGAAGATGTGGCTGGAGCCCAGCTGAACTACATGACTCCCTGACACCCTCTCTTGCCCTGACATATACTCTACTCCCCTATCGTGTGTTCATGGCTAGGCTCCTTCTTAGAGATACTTGAGCCCCTTGAAAATCACCACACTGTCAAGCTGTCACTAATGTGACTTCAGGTGTTTTGACAATGCCTGCAGTGTTGCTCCCATGCCCTACCGACTGGATTGGCCTTCCTTAGATATACAAATAGATGCTGGCTCAAAAGCATATACCCTGGCTAAAACCTGACTTGAGCTCATTAGCCCCTTTCGTTTGCTCTACATAGTAAAGTGACTATCCACCCTGACCCTTGCCTTGGGAACCATTGCTATATTCCATTCAGGTCCCTCCCCTGCCCCACGTGGTCTCAGGTCCTTCATTCCTCTGTAGCAGGCACTTGTGAGATCCAGAAGCTCTGATACTACACATGACGCAAAACACATCATTATTCTCAACAAATGGTATTTATAAAGGGATCCCACACATAGGATGTTGAGGTGTGTCACAGGTTTGAAAAACAACATGGACTCAGATAGATTACCCCTTGTCCAAGATTGCCCACATAGTAGGAATAAAAACTGACCCTCCAAGCCATATTTTCTAACTCCAAATTCAGTTGTCTTTTGCCTGACCACACAGTATGGGCCAGGAGGAGAGGTCTCGCCCCTCTCTCCAAGGAAGCACAGTGGAATTCATCTTGTTGAGGTTATAACCCTAGATTAAAGAAACGAAAACTTAATAGGAAAGCAACATGAAAATCAAGATCTAAATTGGAAAAAAATAGCAATAAAGGAGAGATGAGGCCAAAAGATTAGGATAAACAAGGCTTCAGACTGAGAAGTTAAGTATAATACAGCATATTCAAGAAGAGCAAAGCACCCAGGCCTGAAGGTTTGAGACAGCCTGGAAGATCACCTAACTGTCCCACCTTAAGGTTCCAAATACTAAGCCTTGCTTGGCCATCCATTCAAAAGCAATAACAAAATCAGATATGGCTGGGATGAAATAATAGATTTCCTACCTACTAGTCAAGACTAAAGGTGGTCAAGATATACGGTTATTAGAAATTTTAGACAGAACATGAGAGGATAGAATTTACGATTGTTTTGAAATATTATTTCAATTTGAAGAAGTAGAGAGGATACCATTTCATATTGAGGAAACTGCATGGACAAAGACACTTGTTTTAAACCAGTTAAATATAACAGTATAAAGTGTATATATATATATATATATATATACAGGTGCTCATTCCAATTTGAACTAAAATATCCTAACTCAAATAATATTTATGAATTATGCCTCCATTGTCAACTAAAAACATCCATTTAAAATGAGGTGGTTTTAGTTTATTACAGTCATTAGTAGCTATCAAAAAAGAGATAATGCTCTTGAATATCCTCAAGTATGTATAAACTGTACATACATTACCTAGCAGGGGTCCACTCTCAATCAATATTTTCTCAGAACAACATTTCTCAGGAAGGAAGAAGATCTTAGTGAAGCTAACAAATTATTATCCTTCACAGGAGAACTCCAGACAGAACCCTAATTAATGAATTGGCTTAATAGCAGTTCCTTGTTTATAACTCGTAACATACACACACATAAACAGTGGGAAGCAGGCATACAAGGAGCCGCCTTAGGAAGTGGGTGTAGAGAGAAAGGAGTGTAAAAGATGAAACCAGACAAAGGGGAATAGTTATGTCAAAGAAACTATGGCAAGAAAACCACCTAAGAGGCTCTATGTCATACAACTGGACTCTGCCCGCACTGCATAAAAGGAGAGAGACTCAAAGAGAAGAAAACCTTTTTCCTTGTAATCACAAATGCTATTTATGGCTGCTTTGATTCATTTCATGGTCTTAAGGACAATTATTTGGCTTTCATTGCTAAAGGTTCTCTTTAAAACAAAAGACTTAAGAGTAAAGAATTCATTTATTTCCCAGTAGCACTGTACATTAATTTGGAGTGTGCTTTGTTCTTACAGGTGCAATTTCAAATTACTTTCAATCCATTGTAATGCCATTTTTGCAATTGATAATGTGAGTTTCAATTCATTTTTTGCTGCTTTGCCAAATAAATACAGAAAAATGATGTCTTGGTCATATATAATGATGGTGCTGTTTGGGAAAATAATTAAATGATACCATAGTTGCTATTTAATTATACTGGCTCTGCTGGGTATTTTAAGATTAAGTTACTGTTCTTTTCACCATTCATTTCATATTTCTGTCATTAATTCCACCAATTCATTTCAGGTTCTTTCATAGACCTTTCTCAGTGTTTTGCCCTCTCCTTTTCTCCATACCCCATAAAGAAAGCATGTGACCACAACAGCTATCCAGTTTTCAAGGGTTATGGACTGAAAAAATAATGAGAAATATGTGATCTGATTTGGACCATTTGCATTTAACATCTACTATTAATACTGATAATGATAAATTCTAGAATGGCACTAATTATTTACCAAATTCACAAAGAGCAAAAATAGCCTCTGTGTGGATTAGGCCAGTTACTCTCTCTCACATAACCCTTCTCTTGCCTGCATTTAAATCACTTTGTGGTACCCACTGAGTTAGATAGGAAGGTCCTTTCCACACCCTACAAAGGCCAGGTCACAGAACCCACAAACTAAATGTGGATGTCAAGCCTCACTCTCCACCCAGCCCTATTCAATTATATTCCTAAGGGGATTTTGAGTTTTTTCTCTAAGATATAAAATGAAAAGAGGTCTAGATATTTCCCCAAATCTCTGAGAAATTATTGGGTTTGCCAAAAAGTACCTTCGGTTTTTAAGTAAAAATAAAAAAACATTTTTCATTTTCACCAAGAACTTTATTGAACAACGTGTTCACCCTTTTGTTCCACTACCTTCTGTCATTTTTCAGGCAACTTCATAATTCCATCTTCCCAAAACTTTTTATCTTTTTGAGCAAAGAACTGTTCCAGGTGCCTTTTACAGTCTTCCAGGGAATTGAACTTTTTCTATTAAGAGAACTTTGTAAAGACCTAAAGATAAGGAAATCCGAAGGTGCAATGTCTGGTGAATACGGTGGATGAGTCAGAACTTCCCAGACAAACTTTAACAGCTTTTGCCTGGTCATCAAAGAAACGTGGTCTTGCATTATCCCGATGGACGGTTATGCATTTTCTGTGGACTAATTCTGGAGGCTTTTTGTCGAGTGCTGCTTTCAGTTGGTCTAAGTGGGAGCAGTACTTGTTGGAATTAATCGTTTGGTTTTCGAGAAGGAGCTCATAACAGAGGATTCCCTTCCATTCCCACCATATACACAACATCACCTTCTTTGGATGAAGACCAGCCTTTGGTATGGTTGGTGGTGGTTCATTTTGCTTGCCCCACGATCTCTTCCATTCCACATTATTGTACATTACCCACTTTTCATCTCCTGTCACAATTTGTTTTAAAAACGGAACATTTTCATTACGTTTAAGTAGAGAATCGCATGCAGAAATACGGTCAAGAAGGTTTTGTTCACTTAACTTATGTGGAACCCAAACATCAAAGTGATTAACATAACCAAACTGGTGCAAATGATTTTCAACGCTTGATTTAGGTATTTTGAGCATGTCGGCTATCTCCCGAGTGGTATGACGTTGATTGTTCTCCATTAATGTCTCGATTTGATTGCTATCAACTTCAACTGGTCTACCCGACTGTGGAGCATCGTCCAGCAAGAAATGTCCAGCACGAAACTTCGCAAACCACTTTTGACACGTTCAATCAGTCACAGCACCTTGTCCATACACTGCACAAACCTTTTTTTGTATTTCAGTTGCATTTTTACCTTTCTTGAAATAATAAAGCATAATATGCCGAAAATGTTGCTTTTTTTCTTCCATCTTCAATATTAAAATGGCTACACAGTAATTCACCAATTTTGATAAGTCTTTTTTTAAATGCATATTGATATGACAGCTGTCACATACAATCTAACAAAACTGTTTCGAATGAAGTTAAAGACAAGTAAGTACTACTAAAGCCATCTGATGGAAAAAAACGAACGAACCTTTTGGCCAATCCAATACACTAGGCAACATTAGGCAATTATGTATATTAACCATGCCTGGCTTATAACCATCTAATTAACTCAGATCACCCATAAGTATTTTGGAGCATGTACTTTTTATTCCATATTGCTTTTCTGTAATTCACATTTTTAAATAATGGTTCAACATTGTTAAATTTGGGTTGAGTCATATCAGTCAATACCTGTTTATATTAAAAAGTAGATATTAATTGAAGGTCTTGTATGCACTTAGTACCAAGCACTTTAGAAGTACAGATTACCAAATATACACTTTATGTAATAATTTAATGTGATCACGAAATACATATAATTTATCAGAAGATATTACAGATCCAATTCTTGTCCCACTGTTCTATAGAAGATGTTGTTTCAGGATGATCTTGAACAAGAAGAAACAAAACTATTGTAGAGAAAATCCTTGTAAGAAGTTCTGATAACTGTGTGTGTGTGTGTATGTGTGTGTCTGTGTTGTGGGGGTGAGAAGGAAGTAGAATGTAGTTATTTTTTGCCTCACAATACTTATAAAATAATTTGTTTTCCTTTCTGCTACCAACACCACAGGAAAACCCTATACTAGAAATATTGGTGATTGGTGATGCTGAATTTATAGCAATCATTTAGTTGAAATACTTCTTTTGTGTTTTCTAGTGCTTCTGAGACCAGTCAAAAAAGCATAGTGTCCTTAGATACACAGAGGGTTGCCTGAAAATGATTCATCTTCTTCATTTGTTAAATAAAATCCATTATCAAAGTTTGTAAATGATTCTAATGCTAGAGTATTAGTTTCAACCCAATTTCAAACCTCTATGGACCTAAACTATAAGAGATCTATTACAGTTCTTTCTAATTCAGATGAGCTCTCCTGCAGGTTATTACCAAATATTACTCCAGTTCACTCACTGGAGCTCTTCTTTTACCTTCATATAACTTTGAAGTTCCTTTTGGAAATAAAAGTTTATCTTCCCATGAAACTCAGAAAGATTTTATAGATGTGAAACAAAGAGCCTAAGATTTCAGCCATTTATTTCAGAGTATCTAAACTTTCTATTCATAAAGCTACCCCCAACTTTTGAATAGGAATAGGAATAAAGCGCTACTTTAAACTTGAATAAACACTAAATGATTACCAAAAAAATGACAGAATGAAAAACTGAAGAAATTTTAACAATTAACTGTTAGGATTTTTTCCCCTCTGGCTTGCTAAGTTTCTTGTCTGAGGTGTCTATTCATACCATTTATTTCAAATGTATAAGATGTGATTTATGTTGTAAAGTAGTGTTTCCCAAATACTATTCTCTGAAGACTATATTCTGGAAGATGGTAATAGGTATGTGAAAAAAGTTAAATAATATCTGGGAAACTGTACAGAATGTATTCCTCCACGTGTTTTAACATCAAAACCTATGGGAATTTCTGTAATAAAGAAATCTGTTTAATTTTGTTTAACACAGCATTTCTCAAAAATATTTTACTACAGAACACTATCAATTTTTCCTCGTACATAGTCATCCTTGGAACACTGTTTAGAAAAGAATGTTATAGGAGACTTCCTCCTGTTTTAAGCACTGAGCTTTCTAAACACCGTATATTAAGCCAATTGTTTTAAGAAGGTTTAAAAAATCATTTTAAGAACATTTCTAACTGAAGTACTGTTGCCTTCTGGAACATTAGTAGAAACTGGAACATTAGTAGAAACTGTCAAATGAGCTCATAAAAACTGGAACATTAGTAGAAACTGTCAAATGAGCTCATAAAAACAACAAAAAATAACAACGTGAAGTAACAAAATATTAAGTGGTGAGGTTGGGGATGGTAATTACACTTACCAGGTCATATTCATTCCCTGATATCTTCACTGACTGATTGACTCAATGCATTTATTCAAGATATTCTATGTGGCAGCAACTGTGCTGGGTCACTTTTTATATTTAGTTTATTTATGAGGATTGCCAATACAACAGCCATCATTGCCTGATGTCATGGTTGGCTAATTGTGGCCCACAAGGCAAACCTGGGCCATTGCCTGTTTATTTTGTTGTTGTTGTTGTTTTGTGTTTTGTAAAAATTATTTATTTTGGGCTGCATTTGGTCTTCGTTGCTGCGTGTGGCTTTCTCTAGTTGTGTCAAGTGGGGTCCACTCTTCATTGTGGTGTGCGGGCTTCTCACTGCGGTGGCTTCTCTTGTTGCGGAGCTCGGGCTCTAGGCATGTGGGCTTCAGTAGTTGTGGCATGCAGGCTCAGTAGTTGTGGCTTGCAGGCTCTAGAGCGCAGGCTCAGTAGCTGTGGTGCATGAGTTTAGTTGCTCCACGGCATGTGGGATCTTCCAAGACCAGGGCTTGAACCTGTGTCCCCTGCATTGGCAGGCGGATTCTTAACCACTGCACCACCAGGGAAGCCCAACTGCCTGTTTCTGTAAATAAAGTTTTATTGAAACACAGACAGCCTTTGCTACATATTGCCTATGACTGCTTTTGCACTACAAAGGCAGAGTTGAGCAACTGCAAAAGACACCATGTGGTCTGCAAAGCCTAAAATATTTATTATCTGGCCCTTTAAAGAAAAAGTTCACTGACTCCTGTCCTAGATCACCTTCATGTTATGTCATATAATACTTGCAACAAACCTTTGAAGAATGTATTGCTCTCCTTATTTCATATATTAGGAAGTTAAATTTCAAGCTAGCATGAGCCATTTGCCCTGTGTTACTCAGGTAGTAAGTAGTAAATCTGGATTCAAAACCACATGGTTGACAATAAATTCCATGAGCTTTCTTCCATATTCCAGGCAACATAATGGTACTAAGCACATTTATTCCTTTGGCGAATTAAAACATTTCTAAAATATCTCTGTTATCTATTAGAGTAAGCAAAGTAAATTCTACTTTAGAAACCGCCTAGTCTTCTATTTTCATGGATCTTATTAACACGTTTCAAAACAATGCATTTGTATTCAATTTTGAGTATCTGCCTCTCCATCATAGGCACTGCTCTGCCTAAATAGCTCCTTTGTTTCATGCCTAATAGCTCTCCCTCCCTGAACTACTCCTTATGCAGACCACATTTTGAGAAACATTGCTATGTTATACAAAGATAAAACATTCCTATTTTTGACATATGGTTCAATTTTTCATTCTTGTTAAAGATCTGAAAAACTGCTTCCCTTTGATGGCTCTCAATTTAACTTAGCGTTTGATTTATTTATTTGATTAAATACCTTGGTCTTTAGAGTATTGTTTTTGTTGATTCATCTAAAAAGGAATATTTCGCTATTTTATCTTTATAGGTTTGGCTCATTTTCATTTAGGTTTGTTTCTATTTTTTCAACGTTGAAGGTAGAAAAGCAAGTCTTTGTTTTGAAGCACTGGGTATATGCTTGGTCTCTGGAGAACATGAAAGATTTAGCCACTTCTAGAATGGAATAAAGACAGGAGTCAATACCAAAAGGTTCAGAGAAGCTTCCCAATTCTAATCAATTCACTTTAATAAGAATCTATTGAACATCTGGGACTTCTCTGGTGGTGCTATGGTTAAGAATCCGCCTGCCAATGCAGGGGACGGGGCTAGATCCCTGGTCCGGAAAGATCCCACATGCCGCAGAGCAACTAAGCCCGTGTGCCAACTACTGAGCGTGCACTCTAGAGCCTCAGAGCCACAATTACCGAGCCCGTGTGCCACAACTAATGAAGCCCGCACACCTAGAGCCTGTGCTCTGCAACAAAGAGAAGCCACCACAATGAGAAGCCCATGCACCACAACGAAGAGTAGCCTCCGCTCACCGCAACTAGAGAAAGCCCGCGCACAGCAATGAAGACCCAACACAGCCAAAAATAAATAAATAAATTTATTTTAAAAATAAATATAAAAAATGAATCTATTGAACATCTAAGTGTTGTGGAGCTATATATGGAACAAAGGACAGTGCCTGCCCAAAGGTAATACTATCCTATGGGGGAGACTTGCTATGCCCTGGGGAAACAAACAGAGATAGTCAAAGCAGCTTCCGCATAAATGCTATGGGGTATCAATGGCCTATAAATCTATTTATTTTAAAGCCTGAAGATTTCTGATGGTCTTTTACTTACAAGCAATAGTAACGGCAAATATAAACTAATGCAAAGATCAACCACCATATTGGTGCCAAACATCAAGGTCCCTGACTCTGACTTCCACACAATCTGATGTCCTATCCACTAGGATTGGGAATCTTTGTTCATTCCTTTTAAATAAATATTTATTCAACCAGTTATTCTATATTAGTACTTATTAACAATTAATAGGCATAGTCATAAGCATTTTTATGAGTTTAGAATAAACTATTTGGAAAAATAGGAAAATAGAATTTTAGACCTGGAAGAAACACTCACTCAACACGTTTGATGCCTGCCGTGTCAGGCACTGTGCTGGACCCCAGGGAACACATAAATAAGATTCTGTCTGCATGTGCTTGAGAATGTGCTGCCTAGTAAAAGAGATAAGGGTGTTACAAAAACATAACAAGGTGAAAAAGAAAATCTTAACAGCTAACACTTAATAGGCACTTGTGGGAAGAGAACTATTTTTGAAAATGTGCCTGGATAATCCACTTAGTATAGCGGATGAGCTCCAAAACCATAGGTGCTTTAAAATACTTGGTAACTGAGTATAGAGTTAAAATGCCTTTGAAAAGTAGAATAATGAAAGGAAGGGACTCATTCAGAAAGCACCAGAAAGGAAGTTGCTAAGTAGGGGGTGAAATTCGCTGAGAATCTTTAGTTGTAGGACAGCCACAAGAATATTTAAGGATAGAAATGTCTAATCAACAATCTTAAACTGAGTCTGTGTGCTGAGGAAATCAGAACCTCCCCCTCCTTGTGACTTATCACATACATGTTCGGTGGGTGGTTGTTTCTGTACAGTTCATTTCTACTTTGAACATTTGATGAATTGATTGATTGATCTTACGAGAAATGAGAAGGTCTAAGTTTCATATTTGAATAAATGTTGCTCAGAAAAGACAGCTTCCAGTACTCCAGAGGCAGAAGTGAACAAGAAACATAAGCCCCCTGGACATTCAAAGAAATCTTAGGGAGTCTGAGAAGCGTTTTCGTTTTCTACAGGGCTATTGGACACAGAAGCTTCAAGCCAGAAGACCTTATTTGTTTACTAATATAAGTAATATGTAATCTAATTGTGCAATACAGAAACTGAAATGCAGCTTAGAAAACAATGACTCTTCCCCACCCCACACATGTGTATTCATATAACAAATTGTTAGTTAACATACTACATACATTTATGAAAAATGATGGATTATTTCCACCTGCTGTAGAATTCTAGAAGGCTAAGTAGAATCGTAGTGATACGGAGACGATCTCAAGAAGGACAATGAATAGTACTATGCAAGACAAAAATGCACATTAAACAGTAATTCAGTCTTGCTGGACCAAGAAATGCTTAAAAAGATATCAGAAAAGACTAGAAAGAAACAGTTGTGACTTAATCATGCATTGCCTTAGATTCTCAACTATGGAGTTTGGACTTTATTCTACAGACAATGAAGAGAAATTACAACTTCTACAGAGGTGGTGATATGATCAGAGTTGTAAATAAAAATTAATCTAAGTAATGGTGCCTAACAGACAGTGGCTGGAGGAGAAAAAATGAGTGGATGAGAAAGAATGATAGTCAAAATGACAAACGTATGGACTCCAAGGGGGGAAAGCTGCGGGGGGATGGTAGTGGGATGAATTGGGATTGACATGTATATGCTGATGTGTATAAAACTGATGACTAACAAGAACCTGCTGTATAAAAAAATAAAATTAAATTAAAAAATTAAAAAAAAAATGATGGTAGTTGTAGCTACAATGGGAGATCATAATGGTTTCAAGAGATACAATGGAGAGAACAGAGGACATTTATTAACTTTTTGTGATCCACATCTGAATAACCTCTTCTAATTTGGAGATTCCCCCATTGTTTGAGTATTGTTGGGAACTAGGACTCCACCTCCTGTTTTAGAACTTCATCCTTCCTGTCCCTGGTTCAGGGCAAAGACATGGCACTTAGGTCCAACTAATACATTGTTTTCTCTGAGCACTTTAAATCTGGACCGTATAATTCAAAGACAGGTAATGAGAAGAGATCTGAGACGGTGGCAACATCATCTAGCATCACTGGTTTAACAATATTTCCTAGAAGAGCTGTGTATACTTTGTGTCTCCACATTCTCAACTCCCATTCTTTCCTCCATCCCCTTCAATTGGGTTCTCATCATTATCACTTGATTGAAAGAGCATTTATTGAACCCCTCCGTGGCCCACATCTTGCTAAAGACAATGAATGGTTCACTTGATAGATCAGCAAGATCTGGCAAGGTTGGCTGCTCCTTAATTCTTGAATCACCTTCTTTGTAAATTTCCAGATTTCCTCCTATATCACTGGAGTCTCATTCTCTGCTTATTTCAAGGTTTCTCTCATGAGAGCTCTCTAAATATTAGAGTACTTTGGGATTACGCCCTCAGCTCTCTTCCCTTCTCAATTTGTGCTCACAACTTGCAAGATGTCATTCTATTTGATGCCTTTAAATACCACACAATATGCTTATAAAGCCCCAAATTATATTTTCAGTCCTTTCTTTCTCCCTGAAATCCATGCATTTCTATTGCTTAATAATCATTTCAAATTCAGTATATCCAAAACTGAATTACTGATTCTCACTCTCTCCGTCTGGTTCCTCCCCAAAGTGAGCGCCTATGCAGTCCAATGCAAGCTCTAGAAAGCAGAGACCTTCACCCTTGTTTACTACTGTTACCTAAAGCCTAGAATACTGACTAGCATGGAGAAGGTACAAAATAAATATTCAATGAATAAATGAATTTTTATACGAGGATATCTCAAGCGTAGTTAGAAATTCCGCCTTCATTTTACTGATGAAGATACTGAGGTAGATTTAAATAAAGTGAATTTTCTGAGGTAATGGCACCAGCAGCAGCAGACTTGGCCTACTCACTCTTTGATCAAATCAAACAGTTTCAGTTGCTGTCATCACCACTTGTCTCTTTACTTTCAAGCTTGTCAAAAGTGCCTTGGGATTCCATGGGTCTGTTGAAAAGATTCCTCCACTGTTCCTGAGTTTGGTCAACATACAAGAGAGGAACACAGTTGAGATTTCAGGAAGAACCAACGGCTTCCCAACTGTACTAGATATCTATGATGTTTTTCTGACTGATCGGTACCTGAATTCTCTTTCTTTTTCAAGGATGTGCTTGGATGCACACATTTTGGCTAAGACAGGACTCTTCTTCATGCTACAAAAGCTAAAAAGGTTCAAGCATCTCCCTCTCTTTTCCTCTGGCAGACAGGTTACTCTATCAACTGGAGGTCCCTGCCCAGGACTCTGAATCTGAACATAGGGACACAAAGACATGGGATTCTCACAGATCAAGGATTCATGGTGCTGGTGGTGGACATAACATAGGGAAGGGGCAGATGGGCATACTTTCCAGTGATGAGGTATCAGGGGTAGCATTCTAGGCAGATTTGCTGTGGCCTGACAGCTGGGCCCTCTGCTGCACACCCATCCTTCATTCCTAGCTGGGCTAGTTATCTCCTAATTCTGCTTAAATTAGCCAGAGTTTTCTTTTGTTTGCACCTGAAGTGCGGACTGATTCATCAATGACCTCCAAACCATTCTTCAGTGTCATCCACTGACTCACCAGCACTGATGCTGGTCCCCTCCCCGCACCTAAACCTATCTTGTCTACCTCATGTTACCTCAGAAACCAGTTTCATGATTGGCTTCCTAACCCAATAGCCAGATTCAAAGTGAAGGAACAACAGCCTGAAAAAGAAGTCATCCACCAATCACATCTTGTTCTGCCATCAAAACTGCATTCTAGATCCCAAGCTAAATAGAGGTAAATATTTTAGACATCACTTGAAGAAGAGATACTTCTGAGGCAGGGAAACGTTTACCACCAGACTTTTTCCAAACCCATCCTTTGCCACTGTTTCTTCAGTGAAAACTCATTTATGGTTTAAATCTCAGTTTGTTCAAAAGTTTCCTGAGCATCACCCCATGCCTATACTCTATCACCAAAATTAAAGGGGCTGCTATCCCTTACCACCACCCCAGTAAATCTCTCCAGCAAAAAGGGAATAGGACTGGCTAATTTGATTTTAAAAAATAGGTCATTGTTTGGCCAAATTTATTCATGGGATGGATGGTAGTAAGATTGGGCCTTAAGAAGGAAAGAGTCCTGGCTTGGATCTGGTTCTAAGTCAAGTGTCCAGGCAGCTTTAACAGAAAGTTTTGCATTAGATATTAGGGCCCATAGTTTAATTTTGTCCTGTTCATGTAGAGCTCTCTCGGCAACTTCATGTGAGAGAAGCAATTGAGACAAGGCAACATTTATAAATTTCTGGGCCTTTACCTGTAAGATCTTCTTACCTCAACCCAATTCCTAATAATGCCTTATGTCAATGGTTCTTAACTTGATGTGTGTCATATTTCTTTAAAATACAATTTAAATTAAAATAATGGACTTTTTCTTAAGGAAAAAAGTACACACACATGCACATACACACAAACTTTTGCATAGAATGGAGTTCACAGTTTAACTCCTAAGCACATTCATTACAGTAAGTCATCACCCAGCTTACACAGTCATTTGTTACAATACTTGGACCACTGTACTTTTCTTAACTGTTTACAGGATTCTTACTATTAATATTTGAGGTCCATGAGGGCAGGGTATCTTATTATCTTATTTATCTTTTTATCCAGAACACCTGAACACTATGTGGCATATCTTGGATGCTTAATAAATGTATGTTCAAGGAAAGAATAATTCAATCTTTTAAATTGCTTCACGTAGATGATATTAGCCCGGTACCTCATTATTCCACCTATGCATATTTAATCACCCTGTACTTCAAAGATCTTACCTGTGAAGAGGGTACACAATTCTCCTCTTATTTACTATGGGGTTATAAGCATTGCATCTAATAACAACTATTAACAGGCACTCTACAAATGTCAAGAGGAAAAACTGCGTTGATGAAATAATAACAATTTATATAATTTGGGTAAATACATATTCACCTGTCTTCCTGGGCATTGCAAGGAACAGAAAAATAGACATGGAGGCATTCCAAAATAATCCTATTCCTCCAACAAAGCAAGAACATCTTTGTCAGTAAAGACAAGCACCATATCCAATCTGTTTTTAATAGCATTTCCTTCTGCTTGTTTTCCAGATCTTGGGATATCCACTTAATCATCTATGTAAAGGCTGAGACAAATGAGGTGAACAAGACAAATGCCTTCATTTAACTGAGACATGAGTAACTCTGAATAAAAAAAGGCTTGTTGCCCCGTGACTCCTACACTGAGCTTATAAAGATGATGCACCGTGTAAAAATGGATCTCATATTTCACACATCTGAGAAACTTCCAAAGCCAGAGAATGTTTCCTCCATGTACAAGATCTCACAGTTGGTCCAGTGCACACCATCCAGAATGAGTCTAATGCCAACCCTAGAGGCAGGGCAATGGATTCCCAGAAAGACTGGCCTGATGAAACACTAGACCCAAATCCTCTAAACAAGGACAGCACATGCACAGGTTGCTAATTGGCCTCCTGTCCATCTAGCCTGCATGGGACTTGCCTGGCATGTCTGCATCATCCACTGGTTGCCAATTTTCTCATCTCAAGAAGGTGCAGTCAGGAAATGCAAAGGACTCCCAAAATGTACCTGCCCTCTGTGCCTACCACAACACACCTGGGAGCACTAATTTTAGGTTTTCATCAGCTGTGACAGCAAAGCTGCAGCATCAGTTAATTCATAATCAGTGAAGGGTAAGTGTTTATAGATTGCATGTTAGGAAGTCAAGAGTAATCTTGTACAGCTTTTCACTTAAGTGTCATCATGGGCTGGGGGATGGCTTCAGGGGAAGTAGTGTTAGGTATACAATTGTCTAGGAGGAAGAATGAGTATCTCAGCAGAAAGGAAGGAAGGAAGGAACGAACGAAGGGAAGGAGGGAGGGAGGGAGGGAGGAAGGAAGGAAGGAAGGAAAGAAGGAAGGAAGGAAGGAAGGAAGGAAGGAAGGAAGGAAGGAAGGAAGAAACTACTCTGGTGTATATCTGGGGACTTCTGTTATAGACACATAAAATTTCCATGATATTTCCTTTTGTAAAATTATATAATCCAGATATGTCTAAGAGAACAATTCTAAATACACTTAAATTGTGGAATATAACAAAAAACAAATATAGAACATTGAATACTTTCACTTGTGTAAACTTAGGCAAATTACTTGGTCCCTCTGAACTTCTTTTTTTTAATTAAAGTACAGTTGACTTACAATGCTGTGTTAGTTTCAGGTATACAGCAAAGTAATTCAGTTACACATACATATACATATATATATATATATATATATATATATATATATATATATATATATATATA
>NW_020837945.1:63868600-63921262 GCF_003676395.1 Aethalodelphis obliquidens
ATATATATATATATATATATATATATATATATATATATATATATATACATTTTTTCAGATTATTTTCCCTTAGAGGTTATTACAAAATATTGAGTATAGTTCCCTGTGCTATACAATGGGTCCTTGTTCATTATCTATTTTATATAGTAGTGTGTATATGTTAATCCCAAACTTCTAATTTATCCCTCCCCTCACCCTTTCCCCTTCGGTAACCATAACTTTGTTTTCTATGTCTGTGGGTCTATTTCTCTTTTGTATATAAGTTCATTTGTATCATTTTTTTTGGTCCCTCTGAACTTTAATGGCCTCATCTTTTAAAATGAAGATGGAAAATAACTACCTTGCAAGATTATTTTGCTTGGCACACAGTAGGCACACAAAAATGCCATGTTCACTTCTCTACTGTCAAGTCTAATAAATTATTCATTTAAAGCTAAAATCCGCTGCCTTCACTTCACAACCCATCCATGACTTTCAATAGTGTTTGACTTTTATATATTCGCAAACATTTCACATAATTTACATTTCAACAACTAGATCTGAGGTGCAGTGAATGTATTCAGTACTGAACGTTGCAATCAAGGCAAGACACCTCACTTAAGCTAACAAACGATTACCCTTCACCACAGACCTATAATTCATCCATTTTTTCCTTACAGAATCAGAAAGACACAAACTAAAGCAACTGAGGGCATAAGGACACAGTAAACTCTCCTTAGATGCTTCCCCAACATCTAGCAGTTACTCTCAGTGTCTGTCTTCTACACCTTCCCTGTCTTCCCTAGCTCAATAATAATAAATAGATTGGGGGGGGGGGTCCATGGAATTGCCTCACACTTACCCAGATTTCCTGTTAAGTGTTTAAGGCATCGCATGAGTGGGTCTTTCATACTGATCGTATGAGTCACTGCCTCACCACAGTTCTTGAGTATGTCAGAATGTAAGGTCTTAGAGTAAGAAAATGGGAAAGGCAGCATGTGGCTAAGAACCCATTCTTCACTCCCTCCCCTGATAAGAAAGCCAAAAAAAAAAAGTGGTCCTCATTGGTAGAAAGAAAAAGACAATCAGACTCGTTTAAGAGCGATCTTTAGGGAGGTTGTCTACGGAAATCAGAGAAGAGCCAAGATTTCAAGAATAATTTATGGTAGGTTGGGAATCTTGTTGATCTCCTCAAGTTCATTATTAGGTCTTCTCTACCTTTAAGCTTTTACTTATAGCCAAAGTCAGAAGCTGGGAAGTAAAGAATTCCCAAGCACACTTTAGAGGAGAGAGAATGTATAGGGCAATTGTTACCATGAACACAAAACTGAGCATGAGTAAGGTACCATTATAGTTTCTTCCTCTGAGTTATTTGTTTATTTTATATTCCTACCTTATCTATGTGGGTATATGCATGTTCAAATGTTTTGTCCTTATTTTCCAGTAAAAGAATGTGGCAAACACTGTTCATCAATTAACTTTCTCATGTTCTCAAGCTCCTTCTCACATGTCACCTCTACATTAGAGAGTGGGAGAGCAAAGCAGTCATTTTTTATCATGTTTTGTAGCCAGGAGGATATGCATGAGATATAGAACTGACGAATGACATGGCCAGTGAGATACAAGCAGAAGTCACCTGAAGGCTTCTGTGAAGGCTTTTGGTTTTCCTAATGAAAGGGGCAGAAGGGTGACATGATTCCTTTCACTCTTCCCTACTCCTTTCTATCTTGAATGTGAACATCATGCCTAGAGCTGAGGCAGCCATCTTGGGACTATGAGGCAATAATCATTATGGAAACTCCAAAAGAATGGCAGAAATATTTACTCACTATGACATTATTGAGCTACTAACCAACAACAGATATCAACTACTAATCTCATTATGTAAGAAAAATAAACTTTTATTTAAGACATTTACCTCAGATTTTAGGTTACTATTGCAAGTACATTACTACTCATACACAGTAATTCTGAGTGACTTCTTCCTTGTTTCCTGTGAATACTTTAATACATTTTCACTAAAAGAGTTAATTTTTGCATATTAGACTGGTCATTGCTACACAAGATGATTTGCTATCTTTTGCTGGACCTTCTCTTGAAGGCCATAAGAACTATTAATAAGGAAAGAGTTCCACAGACTATATGAAATTACTAATTAGGGGTGATCTGTTTAAATGTAAGTGTCAGTAGACAGGAAGTAGGGAAAAAAAGGAAGGAAATTCTAAGACAAACAGGAAATAGGTTAAGGAAAAGAGAGACAGTCAGTCAGACAGATAGCAAGACAAACAGGGAAGAGCCAAAATGAAAAGCTAATGAGAAAGATAAATGGAAAGCAGAACTCGAAAACTGAATTCTTAAACTCCAACCTGGAGGTACTGTAAAAAAAGACTAGTTAAGGGGACTGTCCTTGACTCCATTACTATGCTAATCTTTTCTCCTCACCATTTCTGATGGGCAGCTCCCACCATGTGCCCTCACTCCTCACTTCCCTTCCAGTTTCCTCCTCCCCACACCCATTCACAACTCCCGATTACTTGTACTGACTGATACTCCATCAGGATGCCAACAGGAAGAAGCAGTGATACAGTAAGTGTGACAAGAAAAAGTCAACTGCATCAAAAAAGGCAAGCCATGTCTTCCTCACCGAGAGGATGAAACAAGGACCATGGGATTTAGCACATTTCAAATCCTGCTACTGGATGGGCAGTATGTGAAACTGCTCCCTTGGCTTAAGCTGTGAGGAAACAGGGTCTTAAGTACAGGCTGTAGGAGCAGAGAGTTTCTATATTCCTTAGTCTTCCTACCTCAAAAGTAGAACAAAAAATTATCCATGCAATAAAACAAACACGCCCTCAGATCTATAGCATTATGCACCTCTCAACCAAAACTGCTAAAAGGAAAGGTAGAAAACTCAATCTCTGTATTAAAATTAATTATAATGATTCTGTTTATGTACTCAATATAAAAGGGTTTGCAGTTTTTCTAATTCATAGGATCTCCTTCATTTAAATCTAGTGATAAAAATGATAAAGAGTAAACTATGAAAAATAAAAGCTTTGAATTAATTTTTAATGAAGTTTTATTTTAGAGAAAAAAACAACATAGTAAAAGATGCTATTCTATGTTTGAGATTACTACTTGCAAATTGAAAATAAAAAATATACAAAAACAAGAAAGAAAGCATACATGTAACAAAGGACAGATATGTTTCTGTGTAAGGTTTTTGTTTTAGAAAGTGTTATTTACCACATTTATTTTATCCCTACCACTTTCTGCTCTTTATCCAAAATCCAAAACCATTTGAGGGAAACAAAACATGAAATCCATAATTCATATAGACTCTATTCCACAAATTAACATCACCATTATAAGAACAATATTTAGAAACCTAATTAATATACTGCTTTTTGGTGGCAGAACTGAAAAATAAGGCACAGCTTACTAAGTTCCTGTTCTTTGATGTGTGAAGCACAAGTTGTACAGTCTGAAACCATAATATCAGCATATGCTATCTCCACATCCCATGGGGACTAGGAAAGCAACATGAAAAAAAAAAGAAACCTCGGTAGAAATTGTGCAGAATTTACAGAAGTTTTATATAGCTCAGTAGCATATTGTATAAGAGGGAAATACGCAATAGTTTTGTTTTGTTTTGAAAAAAGCTACTTAATCTTAACAGAGCATTAAGAGAGAGACGAAAAAAGGCATATCTCTGCCATAGTTGATAGAACACAGAACGACGACAACAAAAAGATCATAGATTTGAAATCCAGGTTAACTGGGTTTTAGTCCTGACTATATTAATACTCTATGCTACCTAGGCTATAAGTTCATAACCTGAAATTCTATGCAAAAATATTTATAGATTTTCATATACATTTCTACAGGAGAGGCGCTACAGATATAATCAAATACTTACACTTTGCTGTACAGCTGAAACTAACACAACATTGTTAGTCAACTATACTCCAATATAAACTAAAAATTTTTTAAAAATTTAAAAAAAGAGTCTATCACCCAGAAAATGTTAAGAATATTATTATGCAAATTAATCCATCTTTGTCTTGGTTTTCTCATCTTTATGATGGGAAAACAACATCTATCCAACTTTAATCATTGTGAAGATTTAAAAAGCATCCTGAGGAGAAAAAATACTTTGAAGTGTTAGTTTGTTATTTAAATATTTTAGTTTTATTCCTTTCATATATTTGATAGAAAATTACTTTTAATATGATCGTGGAGTTTTCTATAAATTCATCCAACAGTTCGAAACTTTGGCTTTTTCTTGAACCTGTGTATGAAATTCTTGGGGGTGACATCAGTAAAGAAAGAAATATCTTTATATGAGAATATATTTGCTTTTTCTGGTGTCATTATTAAAGGTTAATAACAGCATTGCCTATTCAGTAGTCACCAAACAATTTATAGGAACCTCTTATTTGGGATCATATATATCAGTGTTTGTTGTTCACACATAATGTGACAAATGTAAGCCAAGAAATAAGATTTTTTAATGACACACCATGTAGTGATTCCATCAAAAGTGATTCTCAGAGTCCTTCAGGCATCACTGTGCACATTGACGTGTTCAAACTCTGATGAGCAAGCCTGTGCTTTTAGTTGCTATGATTTACTAACAATTGATAAGGGAAACATTTGATTAAACCTCTCATTAATAGATTTTTGTTTCCCTTTCTGAGACAAACTGTTAGAAATTTGCTGTAAACATCTCATTAATAGGAATACAGCAAGGGAGGATAATTAGTTTGTATCACCAATCAAATTTTCAACTTCCATACCCCAGTCAATGCTCTTAACACTCTTTCAGTATTTAAAGTACAGGAAAGCAAAAGGAACTCAGTGTTTGTGAAGCTGTACAAGTATCAGTTGTAAATTAACTTACTTGGAACAAACCAACTCTGAGAACCTGCCATGGGCATCAGAAAATTTTGTGCAAATCCTATGGTAATTGACTGGAAAGATACCATCTCTTCAGAATTTCTAATTATGATCCTATGAAAACATTGACACAACATAAGAAACCATTCTGGAAGTGAGTAAGCTTTATATCTAATATGAAATTGATACAGTATAGAGCAGCTAATTCATTGTGTGAAGGATCACTAAATGGTTTGCTTTTAATTTGACACTTACAGGTACTGGCCTACTAGAGTTATACACCTGTACAACAAGCTAGGATTCCAAAGATTAAAAGCAACAGAGATGAGAGTGCAGGGGTAGAGCAAAAATCTCACACAAGTCATATGCCTTGGCTGCACACAAGAGACCTCAGTTAGTGGAGAGAAATTAAATCACAGGAGATAGGTCAAGATGGCATAGTAGGAGGATGCTGAACTCACCTCCCCCCAAGAATACATCAAACATACATCTACATGTGGAATAATTCACACTGAGAACTAACTGGAAAATGGCAGAAGGACTCTGGTGCAACTAAGGCTGTAAGAAAGATACACGCTTAATCAGGGAGGAAGGGAAGAAAGCAATCAGGTTGGGATCTGTGCCCCTGGAAGGGGACTCGGAGGAACCGGGAGATTACATGGGTGGAGACCCACACGAGGGAGTGAGTGGTGAGAGCCACAAACTGGGTGCCCCCAGTTCTGGAGTTCTATGCAGGGGAGACGAGCTCCCTGGGCTAGCTGGAGTGATGGTGGGACTCACAGGAGTGAAGTGGGAAGCCTGGACTCTACTCATGAAGACTGCACGTGCTGGCTTGCCAGCTTTCCCATGACCACCTCAGATGGGCCCTAGTCTGAGCCAAGTAAACGCTCTGGCCCCACTCACTCCACATCAGAGCGCAGCCCTGGATCTGGGGTGACCACAAGCAGACAGAAGACCTGACTGTGGGACACAGAGGTTAGCCAGCCCCTGTGTGGAGACTGGGTTGGCAGAGGCAGCCACTGTTGGCACTTAACCAAGCAGCGCATCAAAAGCAGCCCAGATCTCTGACGATGGCTGCTCCGCCACAGCTCACCTCTCAACATGTGCCCAGAGTCCGCGTGGGCCCTCCTGCCTTGTGGTGTGGCTCCACGACAGGGCTGAGGCCGCGGAGCCAGGGGCACTGATCAGCTGGGAGGGACAAAGGGGACTTGCACGCAAGGCTGCACCTGAGTAGAGCAAGGAAAACAACGTGGGCACTTGCTCAGGCCGCAGCACGTCAGAGACAGCTCAGACTTCTGTCTTCAGCTGACATGAGCCAAGAGCCTGCACGAGCCTCACTTGCTTCAGCACACCCCCCTTCGGGGGCAAGTGTCCCGGTTCCCAGAGAGTGGAAAACAAACACTTAAATAGAACAGAGCCAGCTCGGTACTGACCATCAGGGCTTCTGCTTCAGAAACTTGGTATCAGACCCCCATTCCCATTAGGGCAGTGTTAGTCACTGATCAGAGGGGAAGTCTGGCCTCACACCCAGCTCCAGCTCTAGCCCCTCTATCTCCAGCCTCACCCCTACCAGGTGACAGCTGCCAGCATACCCTCAGGAAGGACATGACTTGCATCCATATCAAATCCAGCTCTTCCACCAAAGGTATCGGGCACATACAGTCTGTACAGGGACACTCCCACATAAGAACAACCCTGCCAGACCGAAATAAGTAACCGACCTAAATTCACAAAGGCAGAGAAAGTCAAGCAAAATCAAAAGGCAGAGGAACTGCTCCTGAAAAGATAATGAAACAAATAAATGATTTACCACATAAAGAATTCAAAGCATTGGTTATAAAAATGTTAACTGAATTAGGGAAAAGAATAAACTACACAGTGATAGTTTTAATAAGGAACTAGAAAATATAAAAAATACCTATCCATAAATGAAGAATTCAATAGCTGAAATAAAAAACACACTAGGAGAAATGAATAACCGAATAAATGATACAGAAAAACACATAAATACTCTGGAAGATAGAATAATGGTAATCACACAATCAGAACAGCAAAAAGAAAAGCAAATTTAAAATATGAATATAGTCTAAGAGATCCCTGAAATAATATCAAGTATACCAACATTCTCATTATAGGGGCCCCAGAAAAAGAAGAGACAGAGAAGGGAGCCAAAAATGTATTTGATGAAATTAGAGCTGAAAACTTAGCAAACCTGAACAAGGAAACAGATATCCAGATACAGGAAGCACAGAGAGTTCCAAACAAGGTGAACTCAAACAGACCCACACCAAGACATATACCTAAAATGGCAAAAGTTAAAAAGAGACAATTCTAAAGGCAGCTAGAGAGAAACAAAGAATCGTATAATGGGAATCCCCATAAGGTTATCAGCCGATTTTTCTGCAGAAACTTTGCAGGCCAAAAGGGAGAGACGTGAGAATTCAAGAATAAGGCTTCCTACTAAAGAGAGATTTGAAGTAAACTTGAGTTTGGAGTTGAATATCATGATATCATCCTATAACCAAGGATTCCAGTTGAGAAAACAGCCCCTGAAAGGTTGAAAACATAATCTTCTCCAATTCCAAGAGCCAAGGACTGGTTGAGTTGGCATTTAGACTCCATGTTCTCAGATATGAGCATGTCACCCACCAACACCCAAGAATCTTTTAGGTTATAAGCCCTTAGGGAACTTGTAATTTCATTTCTTGTGAAAGAAAAAAAAATTTTTTTTTAAACCCACAGAAATAGCTGTTGTTGAGTTGGATGTAACTGAACATTAAGATGAAGAACAAACAATCCCTGTTCTGTCAGGAGTGACTTAAATGAGAAACTAGCACCTGGCTGAACTACCAATGAAAAATAATAAACCCACATTCTTACTGCCACCTAAAATTGGAAGAAGACCTTTTTTTTTTTTTTTCTTCCAGGATATGGAACAATATTAAGAGAGAGAGATGGAAGCCTACCCATGTTCTGCATTAAACCCACCTTCCTAACTGAAAGGAAAAGAAGAGAAAAAAAAATTACTTTATTACTCCTTTATTTCCTACTTCCTGGCTTGGAGATCCAAGCTCTTTGACAAATAGAAAACTAGGCAACCATCCCCTTATGTATGGCACAAATTCCTTTTCTTTCTTTCTTTAAGACAGAGTACTGGCTGACTAAAATTGTGTTTTTTAATTAGGTTTAATGCTTTTTTCTTTTTTTAATTTCAAAAAAAGATTTTAGAAAATTTAGGAAAAACAAAAATTTGGTACTTTTTATTTTCTCTTTACTCTTTTAAAATATATATTTTTAAAAACAAGAGCATAGGCAGAGGTCATAAAATTAAATCAGTGAAGAAATGTTAATATAACTGATAAATGTTTTTTAAAGTGTAACTCTACTAAATATCAAATAAATGAAAATTAAAATAATGAGATAAGTTTATCAAATTGATAAACATTTAAAAGCTGATTGCTAGTTTTAGGATAAGTTTAGATAACACTGTTATATTCACTTGATGTAAATATAGATTGAAATCAATTTTCTGGAAAGAAGTTTGTCAATAATATTATAGTAAGGGCCCTGAAAATTTTCATATTATTAGAAACAGTAGTATTTTCACACCTAAGACTTTATGTCAAGTATATAATCAAAGATACAGAGTAATATTTATACAAAAGTATACTTATTACAATATTATTAACATAGGCAAATTGTATTAGGGTTAAAACTATCAAATAACAAGTTAATATTTGTATAAATTACATCTGATGGAATATTATTCAGTCAAGTTTTTAAAAATAATGATATGGAAAAAATGCCTGCCACATCAATAAAAAGACAATTGTTTATATAATATGGCCCATATTTTTAAGAATATATGTGCATAATTGATGAAAATATACAAAGAGGCTTATAAAAAGGCTTGCAGTTATCTGTTTTTTGAGATTATGGGGATCATTATTAACAATTCTTCCTACCTCTCTATGTTTTCTAAATATTAATATATTTTTTAAATAACTTGACTCAAATATGCAGTCAGAGCTGGGGAGAAATTTCAAAACCACAGAAGCACTTAGGCAAAGGTGGATAGGTGGGGTTGTACCCGATGTAAGTGATGAGAGCATGGCTGGGGCAAAGGGTATACAGGCTGCGAGGAGTTAGACATGTAACTGGACAGCTAAAGCATGCACATATTTCAGAAAGCCTAGAAAATCCAGATGAACCACTGACATTCTTGAATCAAATAGTGATTTGCTGAATGCAAAGTTCCGCTTGGATTCATAGACAGCAATGCAGCACGTGGACTAGGTGGAGTGAGGGAGTGGAGATATAGGAAAGAGTTATTAATTCAACCTACTACATGCCTCTGCGAATGAAATGACAATTAAGAAACATACTGTATTCCTCCTCTTGACAAAAGGCATCGTCAGAGAATCTGCACAAATTCCCAAAGGAGAGCTCTGGAGAGATTATTCAAGAACATCAAGATGGTGTTGAAAGGGTGTCATCCACAAGAGAGATTTAGGTTTTTCCACTAATTTACCTTCTTTTGGTGTAATATCTGAGAATCAGAGTTCTTCGCCATTCTGAATCTTACTCCTATTGTCTCTGATCCTGCCTGTTTGTCTCCCAACATGATGAACTTGTTTCTCTCTACTTGAGACGTATTTCTGTTTTTTTACTTCCAGCTGTCTAGAACTGGAATGTCTCTAAGACCTCATCTCAATTAGTTTGCAGATTTCAGACAGACGTGATTTGAAGCTTGGTTCACTCTTCACTAATTAAACGACCTCGAGTACATTATTTAGTCTGTTTCTTTACAAGTAAAATGAAAATAATGTTACCAATTTTGACAGGTAGTTATGAGTACTAAACTAAATGAGATTATGGGATGTATCTGAAACATACTAGAGGCATTTATTTTTATTATTTCCTTCGCCCCTCATTTCATCCTCTGATACCAGAATGTGGGAGTTCCTAACAAAGGCAAGAGGAGATACAGGTAGAGTTGATACAATGGGGGACCAGAGTTGTCCCTGTTGCTATTATTATTGTTTATTGTTTGTTTTTGTTTGTAATGGTTACTAGCCACTTTATCAGTCCAGGGGAGATAACTAGAATACTCAGGTGCAAATTTTCATTATTCAAAAGACAGTTCTTGTAACTTTGCCTACCTGTGAAAAATAAATGATTTGTAAAGAACTTTTGAGTCCATATGTGCATTTTATTCTGTCCATACTTCTTAGAAATAAGGTTTAATGCCCTACAAAGTAAGGTACTTTCCTTGCTTTCCTTTCTTAGCTTGTTTTATTTTCAGAAGAAATGAGTAAAAATGGATCTATCCACCTTGTCTGTCTCACTCCCTATTGTTATGACTAACTTTCCATGTTGTTCCCTTGGTCAGACCAAGAAATCTGTGGCCACGAAATAGTGAATTAAAGGATATGTAAGGAAATCAGTGCCACCACGTATTGAGTTCAACTGGCCACAGTGAGACCAAATGAGGGGAAATGTTCTAACTGCTTCAATGCCATGGAGAGTTTAAATGTGATGAAGCCTTGAAGATTGCTGCAGGACAGCATCAAGTATTTTACCATATTTATTTTTCATGAGTTCTCTCTTGCCGGGCCTTGTAGAACATCCGTCCCAATAAATGATTTACCATAGCAGGGAAGTTGCAGGAAATTGATCTGAGCTCACCTTCAAACATTATGAAGGCTCTGAAGTCTAATCAGATTCCAGAGAGGATTCTGAGGTAACAGACATTTATGAGCAGAAAAGGGGAAAAGCGCACTAGGAAAACATTGCAAAGACTCATCTGTCTTTCATTTTAACATATGCCCATTCTGAATGCTCCTGCTTTGAAAGAAGGCCATTCACTTGAAATTTATTTTTAGTTAATGAAGGTAACCTTTTAAACTCCATTAGCAGCTTCTTTCTCAGCCTACGTGTAGAGAAGCCTGTGGGATTTGGGAGATACCCGGCTGCTCTCTACAAAGTATGTTTATAATAGTGACCCAGGGCTCTGCTTCCACAAAAGCAAGATTCAGAATACTCCAGAAAGCCCACGTGGACTCTCCAAGAACCAAAGTCTTAGGTTTAGAAAACTGTTTAATCTTTGAGAAATTAAAGTACACTGGCACCCCAGAGTCCCAGATTTTCTTCATCTTTCACCAGGAAGTCTCATTCCAAGAGGGCACCATGTTTTCAGGGAGAAAGAAGAGTTGGTTCTTGGAATAGCTAAGTACTCTTTCACTAAGGCCTGTGGAGCTCTGGCTATAGAAGGGGAAGCAGAGCCTTAGAACTTGAGCTTGGGAGAGAACCAAACTCACGAATGTGGTCTGCAAAACAGAGTGTGGCAAAATTGATTCACACAGTGTAATAGTATCATTGGGTTTGGAAGTCAGACAGGGATTCAAATCACAGCCTGTCGACTTATATACTAAAGGAGCTATTATTCGACATCCATTTGATACTCTAGCTTAAGTCTTATGCAGAAATTCCTAAGAGTTGTAGAAGAGTTGAGATAAGGATAATGAATCATTGTGCTTAAAAAAAAAAAATTCACCATTGATATTCTCACTAGTTACCTCTGAGACCTTCTCTAATTTCCAGACTCTCGAATCTTATATTATTTCTCCCATAAAATGTAAAGTGACTCTTTCAGACCCTTAATGAGAATTCCGGAGCCCATGGAAGTAATGGGGGACCATGAATTCATGTTGAAGTGTGGTCCTGGGTAATGGGCTGGTGACTGGCTTCCATAAACCTAGCTCCCAGCATGTGCTTCAAATCCTATCCTTGGCAAAGTTATAAATTATTCCTTGAAATTGCCCTTTGGGTTGTTCACAAATCTTTAAAACTTGGACTGTTAAATCCTGAAATTCTAAGTACCTACTGTACTTAAGAAGATATATTCAGTAATATAAATTAGTTTCCTCTCTCTATTTAGAATACATCCCTGAACTGCATTTTGTTGGGATTTAGGTGACAAAGACATAATGCCCTTTCGAAAAATAATTTGGGGGAAGGGATAAACGAGTCCTTAACAGAGGGGTGAACCACTCAACAGACATTTTGCTGACAGACATTTGGGATTTTGCACGTGTGATTCTGAAGAGTTAATTTAGATTATATCAGCAAATATGGTAAACCCAATAGCAAGATGTGTCATAGCCATAAGTGAATCATAATGTTATCGTTAACGTACATTCCCTCAGAATCTACCATGGGTGTGAAATCATACTGAAGAAATTAGTCTTTATAAAGTCACCTGATTTGATCATTTACTTGAGGGCTAAAGGCAGAAAAAGAAAAAACAAACACTTCCCAAATATGGACCATATTCATTTAAAAAAATTAACCTGACATTCAATCATTATGCAATTTTAAGAAACTCTGGACAAACTTACCCAATAGTTATCTGAACCTAGACCCCAGCTTCACCCCACTTTCACTAAGTGCTTTAGCTTTGATAGTAGGGAATGTCATATATATTAGTCAAAGAGTATAGAAAATCCATCCTCCTATACATCTTGGGTCTCACCTACACAGTTAGTTATGTGTGAAATTCTCTTACCTCTCTGAAATATATTCTGTCGAATGAGGGCAGTAAAGTAGTCAGTCATTCTTTCCTTTCTGTCATACCTACATTTTGAAAACAAACAATACTTCTCTTTCCTTGCACAGGCCAACTCTTGAATAACCAAATATTTCCTTGGCCAATTATTCAAACTACATTGCCCTTTTTCTTCAGTCTATGTGCAATAGTTCAGCTATTGGCAACCACAGAGGTGCCTCTTTCCAGGAACATATAAATACAGTAGTAGAACAATGTGGTAATGGTAAGCACTGTTTGTCAGATTCTTTGGAGGTTTATGGTGATAACACTATTGGCTGAACTTCCATTGCTGCAAGAGAGTTATGGCCATGAGACCTGTACAGCCCACTGAGATAACAGCCTTGAGTCCCTTGTATTCAAGCCAACAAGAGGTTTTGGAAAAGTGAGGGTGTATTCATTTTGCCAAGCCATCAGTGTGATCCTTGTGAACCTGCATTATCAAGTACACACATTAGTAGTTACTTGGCACAGAAACAGCTAGAATTTAGGAAGCACAATAGTCCAAATGGATTGGACTCGTTAAAGGTAAACACTCCCTCTTATTTCACCTCATGCGTTCACTATCCTGCCTCTTTATTTCCATTTCCCTACATACAGCCCTCTTTTATTTTCCTGGAAAATCACAGCTTTTCCCTCACTCCTGTGTATCATCTCCCTCTCAAGCCTTCGACTTTAATTGCTAACCTCTCACTTCTTCCTTTCCCTTATCAACTTGTGCCTTACCCTCTTCCTATAAGTATTTTAAAGTAGTATTTTGATTTTTTTAAATTCATGCCTGTTCCAAAGCTCACATGTAATGCTCTACAGACTTCAGAGTACTTTCTCTCACTTTAATGAAGCTGATGCTTTACACAATACTATGACGTTGCAACAACAGATGTTGTCTTCTTTATATAAATAAAGATGAAGACACAGGTTCAGACAGATTAATTCTGCCCAAGTTTTCCCAGTCTGTAACACTCTGATCTGGAATTAGAACCCTAGTCCCCTTATATTTCTACCTTATCATAGCTGCCTATCTCTCTCCATCTCTGACTGCTATGGCTGTACATCAAATCTCCTGAAGTGTAAGAAAACACACACGCTAGAAAAAACGGACTATGTCTTTAAGACAGTTGGCCCTGCTAATGGCAGAGCTGCAGAAAACTATCGACTAATCCTCTGAGCCTTGGAACTTGTGGGATGTGCTGCAAAATACGTCTTAATTAACCACAGAATCAAGAGATCAATGTAAGCCATTAGAAGCGCAGTGCTTCACCAAGTACAGTGCATTGTGGGAAAGCAGGTAAATCCACACTGTTCACCCAAAAAAGCAGATGTGTACCAGTACGCTTATCCAGCCTGAGGATCGCACTGTGACAAGCTGAGCAGTTAACTTCAAGAGCAGGGGCCCATGACACTAAGATTTTATTTTTGAAAGACTGACTACAACACTTTATTGTCTGCATGTCATTTGACACAAATGTACATCCTACGATAATAAACCTGGATTAAGTAAACAATTACCTGAGACCTTTTGTAAGTACTTTCCCACCCTGAAGTTACCCTTTCATTTTTAAGGTTTAGCTGATCTCTAAAGTTCTCTAGTTTCAACTGATATACGTGTAAAATTAACTACACAATCCAGTAGTTTCACATATAAAAAGTACATTCACATGCTAGTGATTCTTTTCAATATTTCTGATTTATTTTGCAAAAGTAGGTTTGATTAGTGGACCTTCAAAATCACTCCCTGAAATCAGTTGTTAATTTCTTCATTTTCTTTGCTTGAGAAGTTGATAAGAAAATTCATCATCAAGGCAAAATCTAATGTCCAGATAAGTCCTAAATGAAGTATAGTGCTATCATCTGTTTCAAACAGAAGGTATCATCACGTTCTTGCACACACTGGGCTGCACTATCTCCTACACCACTCATGGTTCACTCTGGAAATGTACTAATCATTCTAGAATGTTCTAAACTGAATTTGTACCAACTGCTGAATTTCACAGCAGCATAATTGAAAGTACATCAATTCAGAAAATCTGTCATTTCCATCAGAATAAATAAATGTAAACAAATTCCCTTCTGGCCACAACCATGAAGAAAAACATTGGCATGAAATGCTAAAGCCTAGCTTTAATACACATACATCTATGTGTCATCTGGCTTTTCCAGAACTTTATAGTGGATTGAAAGACAATGGCAAAAAGAAATTGTTTCTGAGCATTAAATTGATTTATATATTGATGTTTAATTTAAGGATGCAGAACCCCTTGAAATTAATAGAAGGATCTCCATAAAGAAAACATATTTTAAAAAATAATTTTAACAGATGTGGGGAAAAATGAGGAGGTAGAGTATAAAAGTCATAATGATGTGGATTCTGGACCCTTTGCCTGGACAAACCATTGCAAAAAGCAGGGGCAAGTAAAGAGGCAGAGAGGGGTGTTTTTTTTATTGATTACCTATACTATCTTGTGTCACGTGGTGGGTTTTTTTTTTTACATCTTAATTGGAGTATAATTGCTTTACACTGTTGGGTTAGTTTCTGCTGTATAACAAAGTGAATCAGCTATACATATACATATATCCCCAATTCCCCTCCCTCTTGCATCTCCCTCCCACCCTCCTTATCCCACAGCTCCAGGCGGTCGCAAAGCACCAAGCTGATCTTCCTGTGCTATGCGGCTGCTTTCCACTAGCTATCTATTTTACGTTTGGTAGTGTATATACATCCATGCCACTCTCTCACTTTGTCACAGCTTACCCTTCCCCCTCCCGTATCCTCAAGTTCATTCTCTAGTAGGTCTGCGTCTTTAATCCCATCTTACTCCTAGGTTCTTAATGACCATTTTCTTTTTTAGATTCCATATATATGTGTTAGCATACAGTATTTGTTTTTCTCTTTCTGACTTACTTCACTCTGTATGACAGACTCTAGGTCCACCCACTTCACTACAAATAACTCAATTTCATTTCTTTTTATGGCTGAGTACTATTCCATTGTTATATGTGCCACATCTTCTTTATCCATTCATCTGTTGATGGAGACTTAGGTTGCTTCCATGTCCTGGCTATTGTAAATAGAGCTGCAATGAACATTTTGGTACATGACTTTGAATTATGGTTTTCTCAGGGTATATGCCCAGTAGTGGGATTGCTGGGTCGTATGGTACTTCTATTTTTAGTTTTTTAAGGAACCTCCATACTGTTCTCCATAGTGGCTGTATCAATTTACATTCCCACCAACAGTGCAAGAGGGTTCCCTTTTCTCCACACCCTCTCCAGCATTTACTGTTTGTAGATTTTTTGATGATGACCATTCTGACCGGTGTGAGATGATACCTCATTGTAGTTCTGATTTGCATTTCTCTAATGATTAATGATGTTGAGTGTTCTTTCATGTGTTTGTTGGCAATCTGTATATCTTCTTGGAGAAATGTCTATATACGTCTTCTACCCATTTTTGGATTGGGTTGTTTGTTTTTTGATATTGAGCTGCTTGTATATTCTGGAGATTAATCCTTTGTCAGTTGCTTCATTTGCAAATATTTTCTCCCATTCTGAGGGTTGTCTTTTGGTCTTGTTTATGGTTTCCTTTGCTGTGCAAAAGCTTTTAAGTTTCACTAGGTCCCGTTTGTCTATTTTTGTTTTTATTTCCATTTCTCTAGGAGCTGGGTCAAAAAGGATCTTGCTGTGATTTATGTCATAGAGTGTTCTGCCTATGTTCTCCTCTAAGAGCTTTATAGTGTCTGGCCTTACATTTAGGTCTTTAATCCATTTGGAGTTTTTTTGTGTGTGTATGGTGTTAGGGAGTGTTCTAATTTCATTGTTTTACATGTAGCTGTCCAGTTTTCCCAGCACCACTTATTGAAGAGGCTGTCCTTTCTCCACTGTATATTCTTGCCTCCTTTACCAAAGATAAGGTGACCATATGTGTGTGGGTTTATTTCTGGGCTTTCTATCCTGTTCCATTGATCTATATTTCTGTTTTTGTGTCAGTATCATACTGTCTTGATTACTGTAGCTTTGTAGTGTAGTCTGAGGTCGGGGAAACTGATTCCTCCAGCTCCGTTTTTCTTTCTCAAGATTGCTTTGGCTATTCGGGGTCTTTTGTGTTTCCATACAAATTGTGAAATTTTTTGTTCTAGGTCTGTGAAAATGCCAGTGGTAGTATGATAGGGATTGCACTGAAACTGTAGATTGCTTTGGGTAGTAGAGTCATTTTCAGAATATTGATTCTTACAATCCAAGAACACGATGTGTCTCTCCATCTATTTGTATCATCTTTAATTTCTTATATCAGTGTCTTATAATTTTCTGCATATAGGTCTTTTGTCTCCTTAGGTAGGTTTTCTAGTGCATTTTTCATTTCATTTATTCTATTGTTCATCTCTGTTTTTCTGTTCTTTCATTCTTCTAGGTCTTTGTTAAATATTTTTTGCATCTTCTCTAGCTTTGCCTCCATTCTTTTTCTGAGGTCCTGGATCATCTTCACTATCATTATTCTGAATTCTTTTTCTGGAAGGTTGCCTATCTCCACTCCATTTAGTTGTTTTTCTGGGGTTTTACCTTGTTCTTTAATATGGTGCATAGCCCTCTGCCTTTTCATCTTGTGTATCTTTCTGTGAATGTGTTTTTTTTTTTTTTTTCCCCCCACAGACTGCAGGATTGTAGTTCTTCTTGCTTCTGCTGTCTGCCCTCTGGTGGATGAGGCTATCTAAGAGGCTTGTGCAAGCTTCCTGATGGGAGGGACTGGTGGTGGGTAGAGCTGGCTGTTGCTCTGGGGGGCAGAGCTCAGTAAAACTTTAATCCATTTGACTGCTGATGGGTGGGGCTGCGTTCCCTCCCTGTTGGTTGTTTGACCTGAGGCGACCCAACACTGGAGCTTACCCTGTCTCTTTTGTGGGGCTAATGGCTGACTCTGGTAGGGCTTACGCTAAAGAGCACTTCCCAGAACCTCCGCCGCCAGTATCCCTGTCCTCAGAGTGAGACAGAGCCACCCCACGCCTCTGCAGGAGACCCTTCAACAACAGCAGGTAGGTCTTGTTCAGTCTCCTATGGGGTCACTGCTCCTTCCCCTGGGTCCCGATGCGCACACTACTTTGTGCGTGCGCTCTAAGAGTGGAGTCTGTTTCCCCCAGTCCTGTTGAAGTCCTGCAATCCAATCCCGCTAGGATTCAAAGTCTGTTTCTCTTGGATTCCTCCTCCCGTTGCTGCACCTCCAGGTTGGGAAGCCTGACATGGGGATCAGACCCTTCACTCCAATGGGTGGATTTCTGTGGTATAAGTGTTCTCCAGTTTGTGAGTCACACACCCAGCAGTTATGGGATTTGATTTTCTTGTGATTGTGCCGCTCCTACCGTCTCACTGTGGCTTCTCCTTTGTCTTTGGATGTGGGGTATATTTTTTGGTGGTTTCCAGTATCTTCCTGTCGATGATTGCTCAGCAGTTAGTTGTGATTCCGGTGTTCTCGCAGGACGGAGTGAGAGCATGCCCTTCTACTACACCATCTTGAACGAATCTAAAGTACGCTATTATCATTGTGTTACTGTCGATTTCCCCTTTTATAGCTGTTAAAATTTGCCTCATGTATTGAGGTGCTCCTATGTTGGGTGCATAAATATTTACAATTGTTATATCTTCTTCTTGGATTGATTCCTTGATCATTATGTAGTGTCCTTCTTTGTCTCTTGTAATAGTATTTATTTTAAAGTCTATTTTGTCTGATATGAGAATTGCCACTCCAGCTTTCTCTTGATTTCCATTTGCATGGAATATCTTTTTCCATCCCCCTCACTTTCAGTCTGTATGTGTCCCTATGTCTGAAGTGGTTCTCTTGTAGACAACATATATATGGGTCTTGTTTTTCACCCAGTCTATGTCTTTTGGTTGGAGCATTTAATCCATTTACATTTAAGGTAATTATCGATATGTATGTTCCTATTACCATTTTCTTAATTGTTTTGGGTTTTTTATTGTAAGTCTTTTCCTTGTCTTGTGTTTCCTGCCTAGACAAGTTCCTTTAGCATTTGTTGTAAAGCTGGTTTGGTGGTGCTAAATTCTCTTAGCTTTTGCTTGTCTGTAAAGGTTTTAATTTCTCCATCGAACCTGAATCAGATCCTTGCTGGGTAGAGTAATCTTGGTTTTAGGTTTTTCCCTTTCATCACTTTAAATATCTCCTGCCACTCCCTTCTGGCTTGTAGAGTCTCTGCTGAAAGATCAGCTGTTAGCCTTACGGGGATTCCCTTGTATGTTATTTCTTGCTTTTCCTTTGCTGCCTTTTTTTTTTTTTTTTTTTTTCGGTATGTGGACTTCTCACTGTTGTGGTCTCTCCCATTGTGGAGCACAGGCTCTGGACGTGCAGGCTCAGCGGCCATGGCTCACAGGCACAGCTGCTCCGCAGCAAGTGGATCTTCCCAGACTGGGGCACGAACCCGCGTCCCCTGCTCAGCAGGCAGACTCTCAACCACTGCGCCACCAGGGAAGCCCTCCTTTGCTGCTTTTAATTTTTTTCTCTATATTTAATTTTTGATAGTTTGGTTAATATGTGTCTTGGCATGTTTCTCCTTGGATTTATCTTGTATGGGATTCTCTGTGCTTCCTGGACTTGATTGACTATTTCCTTTCCCATATTAGGGAAGTTTTCAACTATAATCTCTTCAAATATTTTCTCAATCCCTTTCTTTTTCTCTTCCTCTTCTGGGACCCCTATAAATCAAATGTTGGTGCTTTTCATGTTGTCCCAGAGTCTCTGAGACTTTCTTCAATTCTTTTCATTCTTTTTTTCTTTGTTCTGCTCTGCAGTAGTTATTTCCCTTATTTTATCTTCCATGTCATTTATCCGTTCTTCTGCCTCAGTTATTCTGCTATTAATTCTTTCTAGAGAATTTTTAATTTCATTTACTGTGTGGTTCATCACTGTTTCTCTTTAGTTCTTCTAGGTCCCTGTTAAACGTTTCTTATATTTTCTCCATTCTATTTCCAAGATTTTGGACCATCTTCACTACCATTACTCTGATTTCTTTTTCAGGTGGACTGCCTATTTCCTCTTCATTTGTTTGCTCTAGTGGGTTTTTACCTTGCTCCTTCATCTGCTGCATATTTCTCTGTCTCCTCATTTTGCTTAACTTACTGTGTTTGGGGTCTCCTCTTCACAGGCTGCAAGTTCATAGTTCCCATTGGTTTTGGTGTCTGCCACCAGTGGGGAAGGTTGGTTCAGTGGGTTGTGTAGGCTTCCTGGTGGAGGAGACTGGTGCCTGTGTTCTGGTGGATGAGGCTGGATCTTGTCTTTCTGGTGGGCAGGCCCTCGTCTGGTGGTGCGTTTTGGGGTGTCTGTGAACTTATTATGATTTTATGCAGCCTCTCTGCTCATAGTTCGGTTTGTGTTCCTGTCTTGCTAGTTGTTTGGCATGGGGTGTCCAGCACTGCAGGTGCTGGTCACTGAGTGGAGCTGGGTCTTAGCGTTGAGATGGAGAACTCTGGGAGAGCTGTCGCCGATTGATATTATGTGAGGCCATCTCTGGTGGTCCAATGTCCTGAACTTGGCTCTCCCACCTCTGAGGCTCAGGGCTGACACCCAGCCAGAGCACCAAGATCCTGTCAGCCACAAGGTAGAGATAGGATAAAGTGCTGAAAAAGCCCAGCCTTTTCTTCTGTTCAGGAGACCTTGTTCTACTGTGTAGTAACTCTGCTCGAGACACATGACTGGATGTTCTCGACTGCAACTCCTTTATCCTTTGGGGTTTCAAGTGGGGCCGGAGGTGTAGACAGGTCTAGCAGAAGGCCCAGGGTCATACCATCCCACCTCTGCTTGGCCTGGAAAGTTTCACACCAACTCTTCCAAGCTTCAAAGCCCCGTGAGAGGGAAGAAAGGACTTCAAGTGTCACCAAGCACGTACGGTTGTCCAAGGCACAGCATGCCTGCTTGCTAAGATGCTGAAGTTTGCAGCAAAGAGAAGTTTGCATGAGGAGTGGTGGGAAGGGTGATTCTGGTTTTGGTTTTTGACTTACTGATTAGTCACCGAATTTCCCTTCAGTACTTACACAAAACATCTTGATCTATACAATCAGGTTACTAAGCTTCCAAGAGAATTCATTTGTTGTAGTTCAAATTTGTTCCTAAAAATGCTTGAAACTAAACTATACTGTTTATTAAAATAAGAGAAACAAATATGTGGAAGGAAATTTTTTAAGCGAGGCAAATAAAATTCAATAACCTTCATAAAAATAACTACTTTTTATTGAGTGTTCAGCGTGTACTATTTGATTTTCTTAATGCTTTGCATATACTAATTAATTTAATCCTCACAACAACTCTGTAAGTTAAATGCTACAGCCTCATAGAGGTAAATTTGCCTTTAATTATAAAGCTTTAAGTAGCAGAACTGCATCTAAACTCAGGTTACCCAGTTCCACAGTCTGTTTTAACCACAAAACAATATGGCCTCTCTTTTACCTAGTTTTCTAAGCTCCATATTTTAAAGTTCAAGAGTACCCATTGGTGCCACCATAAATGTATGATCTTCAAACTCAGTGGAGATCCTTGAGCACTTTACCATCCTGGTGTGGTCACCCATTTTCTCTCTACACAAGGCTATTCTAAACTACCGATTTTCTTAGGTCCTCCACTCCACTTCTGCCCTAAACCCCACTTTGACAAGAACTCATACTTTTCAGAGAAAATTGCTATCTCCAACATGAACAATCTCAACTATTTCATATTCCAGCAGACATTCACCTCTGCAGAAAAGGAAACTTTAATGCAAATTTGAAGTAAGTAAGCCTTCTGCCTGGATTCTTGCTGTGAAAATCTCCTTTCTCTTCTGGAATGCTGTTCTTTTAGTTACCTTTTCTATTTCTTAAATGTTCAGTCTTCCTCTCCCAACATCCTCAGTTTCCTCCCATCACATACATGATCTCTCTGCAGTTCCTCTTTCTGCCATAGCTCCTTTTTCACTTCCTTTCTTAGCCAAGTCCTTGAAAATATAATTGCTACTTGCTGTCTCCATTTCTTCACTTTTTTTTCATATTCTGTGTCATTAGTTTTCTACTTCTCTCCTAATTCACTGGTAAAGGTCATAAATTATGTCATAATTACCAAATCCAATACATTCTTCCTAATCGTTATTTCCACCATGTGAAACTCACCACTATTAATTTCAGGGCAACTATTATCTTCTGGCTATGTTCTTCACTCCCTGATCCCTCCTTCTCAGCCTTGTTAATGCACTGCTTCCCTGTGACAAACTTTTGAATGTAGACTTTCCAGAATGTTATGGCTTTGTCCTATCATCCTTCTAAACATTCTTTTTACTAGACTGAACTCACTCCTGTGTTCCTGACCCATATATCCGACTGCTTCCTACTTATGGAGCAAATTACTTCCTGACACTTAAACTCAGTATGCCTTCTGGTAACCAGCCTCGAAGATAGTCCTAATGATCCATGCCTCCTAATCCTCCTACTATTCACACTGTTTTAACATTCTCTCCCACATTAAATTGTGCTGACCTGTGTAATCACTGGGATTTTTCAGAAATAGCATGTGTGGCTTATGAGGCTGAATCATAAAAAACATCGTGTCTTCTTCTATGATGTCCCTTGGATTACCTGCTCTGAGAGGAGCCAATTAACATGTCATAAGGATACTCGAGCAGACCTTTGGAGAAGCCTGTCTGACACTAGCCACCTGCCAAGTCATGTGAGTGAATCATCTTAGAAAAAGATACTCTAGCCTCAGTCAAGCCTCAGATGGCTGCAACTCTGTCCAACATCTTGAAGCAATCACAGAAGATCCTGAGTTATAACCACTCATCTAAGCTGCTCCCAAATTCCTGACACGAAGAAAAGGTGAGACAATATAAGCTTGTTATTTTAAACTGCTAAAATTGAGTATAATTTGTTATGCAGAAAACAGAACTCTTCCTTAACATTCACTCCCACCCCGTTATGTATTCATTTTTTCAAATACTGAAAAAACTGTCCATTACATTATCCAAACCACATAGCCAATGATGCCACCAATCCATCCCCTACCCCTTCCATTATCCCCTATTCCCAACTGAGGTCCAGGTTTTCTCTAATCTCTGTTATAAATTTCTTAAATCCATCCATCTATCAATAACTCTGCCTAGTCCTGCCTTCTACATTTTCCTCCTGGATTACATCAAGAGACCAATTATTCCCATAACATTGCTGATTTAACCTTTGTCTTCTTTAAATACAACCACGAGATAATATTCTCCAAAATCAGGCCCTTGAATGGTGCCCCATATGGTCTAAGCCCACTTGTTTGTAATCTTATCTCTTGCCATGATCTACTAAACTTGATTTCCAGGTCCCATATTATTTCATGCTTTTAAATTTTTTTTCTGCTAAAATGACTTCCTTCTCCTTTCTGCTGTCCCCATGGTTGTTCAGCCCATCTTGACTTTGACAACTAAATTGAAGAATCACTCCTTTAAACAATACTGCCGAGTCCCTCCCATCAGGAAACTTACACAAGCCTCTTAGATAGCCTCATCCACCAGAGGGCAGACAGCAGAAAAAAGAACTACAATCCTGCAGCCTGTGGAACAAAAACCATATTCACAGAAAGATACACAAGATGAAAAGGCAGAGGGCTATGTACCAGATGAAGGAACAAGATAAAACCCCAGAAACAACAAAATGAAGTGGAGCTAGGCAACCTTCCAGAAGAAGAATCCAGAATAATGATAGTGAAGATGATCCAGGACCACAGAAAAAGAATGGAGGCAAAGCTAGAGAAAATGCAAGAAATGTTTAACAAAGACCTAGAATCATTAAAGAACAAACAAACATAGATGAACAATACAATAACTGAAATGAAAAATACACTAGAAGGAATCAATAGCAGAATAACTGAGGCAGAAGGATGGAGAGGTGACCTGGAAGACAGAATGGTGGAATTCACTGTTGCAGAACAGAATAAAGAAAAAAGAATGAAAAGAAATGAAGACAGACTAAGAGACCTCTGGGACAACATTAAACACAACAACATTCACATTATAGGGGTCCCAGAAGGAGAAGAGAGACAGAAAGGTCCAGAGAAAATATTTGAAGAGATTATAGTCAAAAACTTCCCTAACATGGGAAAGGAAGCAGCCACCCAAGTCCAGGAAGCACAGAGAGTCCCATACAGGATAACCCAAGGAGAAACACACTGAGACACATAGTAATCAAACTGGCAAAAATTAAAGACAAAGAAAAATTATTGAAAGCAGCAAGTGAAAAACAACAAATAACATACAAGGGAACTCCCATAAGGTTAACAGCTGATTTCTCAGCAGAAACTCTACAAGCCAGAAGGGAGTGGCATGACATAGTTAAAGTGATGAAAGGGAAGAACCTACAACCAAGATTACTCTACACTGCAAGGATCTCATTCAGATTCGATGGAGAAATCAAAAGCTTAACAGACAAGCAAAAAGATAAGAGAATTCAGCACCAGCAAACCAGCTTTACAACAGATGCTAAAGGAACTTCTCTAGGTGGGAAACACAAGAGAAGAAAAGGACCTACAAGAACAAACCCAAAACAATTAAGAAAATGGTCACAGGAACATGCATATCAATAATTACCTTAAACATGAATGGATTAAATGCTCCAACCAAAAGACACAGGCTCGCTAAATGGATACAGAAACAAGACCCATATATATGCTGTCTACAAGAGACCCACTTCAGACCTAGGGACACATACAGCAGAAAGTGAGGGGATGGAAAAAGATATTCCATGCAAATGGAAATCAAAAGAAAGCTGAAGTAGCAATACTCATATCAGATAAAATAGACTTTAAAATAAAGAATGTTACAAGAGACAAGGAAGGACACTACATAATCATCAAGGGATCAATCCAAGAAGAAGATATAACAATTATAAATATATATGCACCCAACATAGGCGCACCTCAATATGTAAGGCAACTGCTAACAGCTATTAAAGGGGAAATCAACAGTAACACAGTAATAGTGGGGGACTTTAACAGCTCACTTATACCAATGGACAGATCATCCAAACAGAAAATTAATAAGGAAACACAAGCTTTAAATGACACAATAGACCAGAGAGATTTAATTGATATTTATAGGACATTCCATCCAAAAACAGCAGATTACACTTTCTTCTCAAGTGCTCATGGAACATTCTCCAGGATAGATCACATCTTGGGGCACCAATCAAGCCTCAGTAAATTTAAGAAAATTGAAATCATATCAAGCATCTTTTCTGACCACAACTCTATGAGATTAGAAATCAATTACAGGGATAAAAACATAAAACATACAAACATATGGAGGCTAAACAATATGTTACTAAATAACCAAAAGCTCACTGAAGAAATCAACGAGGAAATCAAAACATACCTAGAGACAAATGACAATGAAAACACGATGATCCAAAACTTATGGGATGCAGCAAAAGCAGTTCTAAGAAGGAAGTTTATAGCAATACAAGCCTACCTCAAGAAACAAGAAAAATCTCAAATAAACAATCTAACCTTACATGATCATTCATGTTCTTCCAAGAAACACAACTACTGACAGCTAGAGCAATATTAAATCATTGACCCCTAGGAGTTCAGTCATGTTTTAGCAATATCTCTAGCAACAGCTTCTAACTGAGGTCTCATATAAACTTAATGCTAAAACTGTCCATTGTAAGATTTTCAGAATAGTGCTAATTAAATTAATCATCAACAACAGTGGAAAGGCTTGTACCATCATTTGTGAAAATGCATTTAATACGGGTTATAGCTACTCATGTATTAAGAGTAAAAATATTACAATTGTTACTAAAATGTATCTTTTCCATAAAGGAACTAGAGATGGCACTCTGCAAGTATTTTTCTAAAGAGAACAAAAGTGTTCAAAGAGTGCTATACCTGCCAATGAGAACAGGAGATCTGTTTATTTCTTAATTGAAAATATATTTTTTCCTGATTTAGATATTTTGATAATTAGTGAATAATATGAAATGAAGGAAGGGGGTCAACTAACTTCTGAACAATTGGTAAAGGGGGTGTGTGTGTGAAACCATAAGCCTTTATAAAAAATGAAAGCTAGAAAAATGGAATTAGTTTATTAGGGGTGGGAGGGAAGGATGTGGCTGAGGAACACAAAAAGCTAGGTGGTAGGGGAAGGAAAACAACAAAAGTATATGAACCTGCTTAAGGATTCACTCATTTAATCCTCACTAACAGAAGAGACCAATTATTATCCTCATTTTGTAGGTGAGGAAACTGAGGTATAGATCCAGCAAGTAGCTGGAAAAGGACCAAGCATGTATCCATGGACTTCAGCAGTTTTCCATTGCTAATGGCAGTCTCTGGTTATACATAAGGATTAATGCCACAAGCAGGTATATACTTAAAATTGGCTATGCCAAGAAAGCCACAATAAAGCTTATGTCTTCTGAGAACCTCAAAATAAACACAGCAAAGTAATACTTCTCAGAGTCCAAAAAAAAAAACAAAACAAATCTCTCATCTCTCTGACAGGAAGAGTTTTCCAGAATGTTGGAAATTTATTTTAATACCATCATCCCGGGCTTTTGATATATCCTTCGACATTGTTATTTTGTTTTTAACTTACTGTCCCAGCAGAGCAATACAGTAGTGCCTCTTTACCAGGCAAGCTGAGAGAGGTCAACTTAAGGAAGGGGCTTAGGTTTGCCTTAAGTACCATCAGAGCCAAGAATTCTGGAGGTCACCAAAAGGAAGGAAGGATCAGGGAAAGGTAACGAGTATGTTCTTAGTGAACTGAGTAGCTTCCTGAGGCAAGATGGTTTGCTCTTAATCTCTTCCTCTATGTGGGCAGCTTTGTATAAATGTGTGTTGATTAAAATCAGGGCTTATTTCACAAGGGCAAAGGGGATAAAACCTATGAGGGAGCAAAAAGCAAGTGCAATCTCTTTAATGCCTGTCAGGGCGGAAGTGGTGTGCATCTAATCTTTTATACCGCATCTGTATTTTAAGTCCTGTACGTAGCTCCTTTGACAGTTGTATGTTATGTAGCCTCTAATTTAATTCTATTCTTTCCACATATATTTTAGCTCTCCTTTTCTCAACGCTCCCACCAGACAGTTCTACCCAAGGATTAGAGTACCTTCTTGGCTAAAGGCTCACCCCTAGAAGAGCCTTGGGCATGGCCAGCGCAACAGGTAATTGGAGTCCAGACAAAACTGGGGAGTTGCAGTTCAACAGACTATCAATCCCAGGTTAAAACTCCAGGTCCAAAAAGTAACCTCGAATACGCATTCTCAAGCACAAATTTGTTTTCTTTTCATTTTCCCCCCAGATCCCTGGATGATTCTCGGAACTACTGCATGAAATATGTGTGTAGGGGCAACCTGTGAGAGGTCTGAGAGTAGGGACTCCAGTAGATATTCCCTCAAGGATACACTTAGTGTTGTACTACTTGTGCTGCAATCTTCCTAATCTGCTTTGTAAAGACTCGGGATGCTGTTTGGGAGACAGCTGTTAAGGTTAATGATGCCAGGGAAAGTTAAACTCTTCTGTGTATAAGCTCTTCTTATGAAAAAGATCCAGAAGAGTGATAAAGAATGATGCTTTTCCTTTGGTCCCCAGGAGGCCATGTTACTGAAGCCCTCTCAGATGCAAAGGGAGAATGAGAAGTGTATTAAGAATCTAAGTACATACATCCCATGATGGGGTGGCTATACCTTGGGAGAGAAATGACAAAGACTGTTGATTTCTCTAAGCACACCACATTAAAGTAGTCTCAAAAAGACTAGAAGATATAGAGTCTGTGCTCAGAGATGGTATAATTTAGTTAGGTACTAAGACACTTATTGGGAAATTGGGACAAATACCATCTAAATTCTCTTCTGACACAAAGATTCTATGTTATTTTATTCCTTAAAATTAAAAAAAAATAGTAAAATAATTTTAAAATTATTCCTGCTTAAAGTAGTAATATTAAAAATGAACAAAAAAACTTGTTAACATTTTGGTGAACCTTATTCCATATTTCTCCCATAAGAAGGGTAATAGTTACATTATCTGCATGCTTACTATAAACCAGGCATTATATTAAAAAATTTTTATACCTACGATCTCTCTTTTAATGTTCATGATTTCCCCATGTTATAAATCAGAAAATTGAAGCCTGGAAAAACTATTTACTCACAGTTACACGACTGGTAAGAGGGGTATCCAGAGTTAAAATTTTGGCCGTCTGACTCCAAAGACCACATACTGAATCCCAATCTCCTAATTTATCCCCTCCCCTTTTCCTTCGTGGTAACCATAAGTTTGTTTTCTACTAATAAGTACCTACTGTATAGCACAGGGGACTCTACTCAATACCCTGTAATGACCGGTATGGGAAAAGAATCTAAAAAAGAGTGGAGATATATATAGATAGATATATAGATATATAGATATATATGTATAACTGAGTCACTTTGCTGTACACCTAAAACTAATACAACATTGTAAATCGTCTATACTCCAATAAAAATTAAAAAAAATAAAAGACCACAGGGACTTCCCTGGTGGTCCAGTGGTTAATACTTTGCCTCTGATTGACATATATACACTAATACGTATAAAACAGATAACTAATGAGAACCTGCTGTATAAAAAATTAATTAATTAATTTTAAAAAAAGACTTCACCTTCCAATGCAGGGGGTGTGGGTGGGTTTGATCCCTGGTCAGGGAGTTAAGATCCCAAATGTTATGTGGCACAGTCAAAAACATTTTTTTTAAATAAATAAATAAAATTTTTTAAAAAGACCACATACTCAACAATTAGGGTATATGGCCTCAGATTTATCAACTAAAAAGAGCTATCCAGGGACTTCCCTGGTGGCACAGTGGTTGAGAGTCCACCTGCTGATACAGGAGACACGGGTTCGTGCCCCGGTCTGGGAAGATCCCACATGCCGCAGAGCGGCTGGGCCCGTGAGCCATGGCTGCTGAGCCTGCGCGTCCGGAGCCTGTGCTCCGCAACGGGAGAGGCCACAACAGTGAGAGGCCTGCGTACCGCAAAAAAAAAAAAAAAAAAAAAAAAAAAGAGCTATCCATATGTAATATTCTACTTAGATAACATAACTTAGCATACATTGTATTTTGGAACCTTCCTTCTTTTACCCAACAGTACATTGTGAACATCACTCCAGGTCAATAAATAGAGATCTAAATCAACATTTTAAATTTATGCTAGAAATAGTCTGTAATTTTATACACATCATATAAAATATTTTATTGGCTCTATGTTAATTAAACTTAATTCAATTCAATAAACACTTATGGAGAGTCTATTAGGCATGGCACTAGAAGAAATGATTTAATCACTGTTCCCAGCAGCTCTCACGTCACTTACAATTTATGTAGTTCACATCTCCCATCCTCATTGGATATACCTCTCATTTCCTGGCCTTATAATCAAGGAGACTTTGTAGATATTCAGTGAATTTTGGATAGCATAGAAAATAAACTCAGATAATTTTAGGAAAAGTTTAGGGATTATCTGTAAACTAACTCATCTCACCTGTGAGTGAGTGATCAACAGTGTACTCCAGTAGCTTCTACCACTAGGGTCATTCAGTATCTTGCAAGCCAGAATGATCAAGCTGCATCAGAAAGAACAGGACAAGCCTGCCAATGAAAGATTGGGTGGTTAGGAAATCCATCACGTTTTATCGTCCCATTGAATTATGTCATCCTTCATCTCTTTGTAATGCTTGTACGTTGGCTCACGTTATTGTCAGTGTTTACTCCCTCGATTGTTTAACCCATTCTACCTGTTTTTGCTAGATGCAGAAAAATGAATGGTCTCTGCCAGGAGGAAGGTACCACAATAATGGAGAAAGTTTGATGGTTGCCAGAGAGATTTAACGTTAAAAACCACGTTAATACTGGGAAGTAAAAGAAGGTTCTGTTTGAAAAATGTGGTTAGAGTCCCATGCTAGCTCCATCACTAAATTTCTGTTTATTTATTTACGTTTTTCTGATTATAATTTTCTGTTTTCTGTTTATAATTCATTTACCTTTTTTCCTACTCCATGGCTTTGGGATAATACTGATACTTACTCTACAGGGCCTTTTTGGAGATTACATGAACTTATGTCTTTAAAGCTCTCCAAACGGCCTGACACATAGTTAAGGGCTCATTACATGCTAACTTCATGACCTTAAACAATCTTAAACTGTTCTCCAGCACTGATTATCCATGCTTTGTAATAGTGCCTATTTCCTTTACAAAATATTAAATACTGAAAGTAATCAAAGCAAAAGACATAAATAACTGCATTCAAACATTTCATCTGCTCACTGGGTATTTCCACTTGGAGACCCAGTAACTGCAGCAAAATAAATATGTTTAAGATTTTAAAATTCATGTTTCTAATCCCTCTTACACCATTTACCTTAATTCCTATGATTGTTTTCACTTTTTATCCCTATATTCTCAACCCTATTCATATCAGCTCAGTCTTCTTAGGTCCTCTTCTTCCAAAACTGCTCATATGTGCCAGAGCTTTAGAATCTCTCTTCTGTTTTGAACAAATTCCTTTACATTTTTGATTAAGACCATTTCTTCCTCTTGATAAGTATGGCTTAACCAAACTTACCATGTGACAATCTCTTCTAAGATTGTCACCTGTCCTTTCCCTGGGCCCCACCACCTCTACCACCTCAAGGGGCTGGGATGAAAGATCTGCTTATTCTGCACTTCCCAATGAGTTTCAAACCCACTTTCTACTTTCACTATCTTTGAGGTTTCCTTTCTCCTCTTGTTTGTAATAAAATCACTTGCCTCCAGGCAATACTCTGACTCACTGTTCCTTGATGTCTAAGAGATGCTATGGCGTCCTATTTCTTCAACCTTGGCCTACACTAGTGGCACCATCCCTTATCTTTTATCATCATTTAAAATCAGAATCTCAAATCTGGTATTCTCTCTCCATCAGTCACCCAGCAGATTTTGTTTTATATCTACTATGTTCCAGATACTGTGTTAAGCACTGAGGACACAATGAAAAATATATTATGCTCTCTGCCTTACAGGGCTCCAGTTCCATCCTTCCTTCTAACCTTCTCTCCGCCTCCCATAGAATGCAAATTTCATCCTCATCTTATCCTCCAGTCCATTAAACCTCATTATTCTACCAGTCCATTGGCATTATTCTGCCTTAGTTGACTGAATTCTATGTATGATCAAACATTTCAGAAATAAACAATACCCACAAACAAAGGCCCTGGGCCTTCCAACATACTCATCTTCAGATACACCACCCTGAGTTGTTCTCAAAGAACTGTAATATCCCAAGTATTGTTGGCAAAGTCTGCAAAAACATGCTGACTTAATATATACTACAATTCATTTCTTGGCTTGGCAATTCTGTTATACATCCCTTGTTTGAATATTAAAGGCACAAAAGCATAGGAGTACAGGATTAGATAATTGGCAGCACGGTACATGGCCGTGGCTTTGTCCCACGTACAACACAGGGGCCCAAGCCCTAGAACTGGGGCACAGGATAAAGCTGGACCAGCAGCCATTCCGATGTGATTCTGAGCCATCTAGATGAATGAACTGAAGTTTCATAAATTTCTCCTCCCTGGAAAGAGAACTGTCCCAAAATCTGGCTTAGAGTAAGCTGACAGTTTGAGGTGGGTAATTCTGAGGACTTCTTTATTATCTAATCCCTTCCAGCCCACAAGAGTCCATATGGCTCTCTTTAATGCTAATTTTGGCCTTAAGTACATACCACCTCTTATCATGATGCACTGTTTCATATGAATATGACTTGTATTCTTATATAATCTATGAACTTCTGGAAAGAAGGCTCTGTATTTTACATTATTTTTTTTATTCCTCTCCATTCCCAGCTATACAGAGCATGAAGTCAACAGATATCTAGTGAGTTTTAGAATGAATTGGATTAACAGGATGAACAAAACTCTAAATATGGCTACATTTGTTTCCACTTAGATGAATCCCTACATTATTTCTCTCTTGTCAGTGAATCTGTGCATTCCTGCTAATAACATATTTGAAAATGAATCACTCTTAGAGAAGGAAAAAAAAATTACCTATGTGCAGGATGTACATTGAAACATAATATATATCAATAAAACTATAACAGGGCTTCCCTAGTGGCGCAGTGGTTGAGAGTCTGCCTGCCGATGCAGGGGACACGGGTTCGTGCCCCGGTCCGGGAGTCCCACGTGACGCAGAGCGGCTGGGCCCGTGAGCCATGGTCGCTGAGCCTGCGCGTCCGGAGCCTGTGCTCCGCAACGGGAGAGGCCACAACAGTGAGAGGCCCGCGTACCGCAAAAAAAAAAAAAAAACTATAACAGCCAAAATATTCTTGAGAAACGTGGAGAAATGGTTGACATGTAATTAATGCAATTCTCCATCATGCAAGTGGAAATTATGTACACGGTGTCATTACCGAGTTCACTATTCCTCCAATATTTCACACTCAAAAAGCACTGTTTTCTCCCAATACGTCTCTCTCCATTGTTCACCCCAGCCCAGGCACCATTAATGATCTCTATTAGTCCTCTCCAGCTGAACACTGTATTTGATTTCCTAGTCATCTTTTCATTCATATCTTGTACTTTTCATCTTGAAAGCAGGTGAAAGTCTAAAATAACATTCTCAAACCTGGAGAATATTTTCTTCCCTGTCTTCATCACCAGATGTCTCTATCACCTGGACTCCAACAAAATCATGGAACACAATCAAGTATTCCTCCCAACCAACATTTCTATCCAAGCATTCAGTTAGTAGGTACAGTTAGTACCTGGAGTGTGTTAGATCATTTCACAATAACATTTAAATGAGCTAAATCTGACCAAATGTGAAACTCTATAAAAGGAAAAAGAAACAACTTAAATTCAATTTTGAGTACAGTAGACCATCTGAAAACAAACTGGCAGTCTATGCATTTTCCATATGGCCCTACTTTTTTTGTAATTCCTAACATATTTCAATGAATTTTGGTAGATGTACAGCTACCATGAGAAGTCCATACTCTGAAAAACATCAGTATCACAGAACCACTAGTTTCCTGTATTATACAGACCCAGCTGACTGGAGGAATAAATCAAGGATTCACCATTTGATAATTCTGTCTTGGATACACTTAATAATTAGTGTTCAAGACGAGTCAGTCCTGGAAACAAGACAATTTCACTGGTTCTCTGGATAAAGGGATTAGAAAGTTTATTATTAATTCTTTAGGTTACATAAACCTTAGCAGTCTATAAAAAATAGACTAGAATTCAAAGTTACCTTGAGAAATTGGAGAAGTAGCCAAGCATGAATAGCAAGTCTTAGGAATAAAAATGAGTAATACTGTTTATAATGGAAAATAAACTAAAGAAATAATGGGAACACAAAAAGTGCAAATGCAGAAGTCAAAATTTATTAGCCAGAAAGCAATGCAGTTAAATGTATCCATTAAAGAAATATATACCTGACATCTACTCAATAGAAATCACCGATACAGAAAAAGCTGGGATACATGATCGGTAGGTTAAAGTTTAAGAAACCTGACACTCATAGTCATGCCATAGCCAGACTAGCATACTGGCCAGATTTGTCCTCCACAATAAAGGATAAAGGCAAAGACATGAAAACAATTTAGGAAGACAGAGACATGAGGATAATATTTATTGAAAATATTTTAGGAAAAACTTGAGATTGGGATTATTCATCTTCCAATTAAATATATAAATATGTGGAGTTTTAAATTGTTTTTGTTTTTACAAGAGTGGTGATGAGCAGTTGTTTTCCACTATCATAAAGAGAGAACATGATAAAAATAGGTCCAAATTTAAGCAGAAATGACTTAAGATCATTGTAAATAATATTTTCCAGAAAAAAAAAGCAGAGTACATTATGAAAGCCTGAGGTTTATTCTTTTCCCATAGATACCATTAAAGGTAGGAGAGATTTTCACTTCCCTGGGATGAATAAGAGTAACCTTGTTTAAAGACTTCAGTGTTCCTGAATCTGTGGAGATAATGAGGACCATGGAGAGATTTGCTTTAGGTCTAGAAAAGTAATGTGGTCAGAGGAATGGTCAAGAGCTGAATGAAAAGCCTAAATACTTTAGACAGGAGGCTACCAGGTAAACAAGACGTTCAGTGACATTTTTACCTTTAGGCCACCAAGACATGGATCAGGTGATGTGCTTAATGCAAGCAGGCCATTTGTAGGTGTTAAGTGGTTATAACAGGCAAGGTCCAAGGGCCTTCTGACAATGGGGCGGCAAGTCATCCCCCACCTGCAGAGCCAAATATGGTACACTGAGGCTCCTCTACCTTAATTAAATAAAGGATGGCACCTGGAAATGTCAGCTACATGGAGCTGACAGCTCCTGAGTGAACTGGCATGTTGCCTGCTGCTACTGACAGCTAGTTTTTTCTCTAGGGAATCTTCACTAAGGCTGGCAATTAAAATTGTTGAAAAGCAATCAAACATGGGAAACCCTGTCTCCTAATTCCCATCTTCCTTTCTTTCCTTGGTGGGACCCCTGTAGGGGTTAAAAGATACTTACCTTACTCAAGAAGTCCACTATGAACACATAGAGTGTACCTGTGAAGCGTAAAGCTTGAACTGCACTAGTTTTCTGAATGTTATTGCAAGGTTACATACCATTATGTTATGTCCACACTATCCTTCAGGGGGCACACCCCAGTTTGAAAGCACACTCTAATAGAAGTTTCTGAAATGAGAATTACAACCCTTTAATTCCATAAGCAATGGAATGCAGAGCTACTTATTTTTCAAAATAATGGAATGGAATAGAAAAATCCATCACATGTAGTAAGGCTATGTGTTACTCTGTGAAGTGGTTGTTTCAATTAAACATTTATGGAGGGGTGTGGATGTAGGTGTGAATATGCACAAATATAGTGGGCTGTGATATAAAACATGTGTTCTGGTATGTGTTATGAAATGCATTGCTCTAAGAGATTATTAGGGTCTTCAAATTAAGGGGACATCTCTGTGCCTATGCAACACAAAACAGCCGTGGGAATAAACACAACTGTCAAACACCAGATGTTTCTAAAACATCTGGACACTTCACAGCATGTTGACAAAATATCTGAACGTCTGATTGTTCCTCTTCTCTTCTGAATGTTTACTTTAATAAAATATAGCCATGAGTTGTGGCTCAGAGATGTCAATTCTAGCAACAATTTCATTTACATTCATAAATGACAAAGTACGCTCATTAAATCTACACTACTGAACTGCTTTCTTCCCTGGAATAGGAGAGAATTAAACACAAGAATTTAAAAGGACATTGTACTGAATGAGTTTGTTAAAGTCAAAGAGAAGTTCAAAAATGTACAAGTAACCACAACTTGAGCTAATGTACAAAAGAGGATATTGTTTATAAATGAAATGATACTGTGATGGGCAATAAGTGGAAAATAAGAAGAAATCATTTGACTCCCTTCAGTATCTGTTACATTTCAATTATAACAGTGTCTCATTGTGGTCTTCCCCACATCAAGTTATAAGAAAGCAAGTCAATCTACGAGTTGAGATCAGGCTGTAAGAGGAGCGTGCTGAGATGTAGGTTTAACACTAATAATAATGATCAGACAAATCACTGGTGGATAGCTGTTTTCCTGAAAGAACACTTCTTTAATATGTAAGAATTTCAACAAAGAAAAAGATCACTAAGAGAAAAATACACATACTTTCAAAAAGCCATCGTCCAGATTGTAATGGTGTTTTTCATCAAAATTCCTAACAAAATCTAGGAAAAAAATAAGAAATTTTTCTCCTCAATCTCATCCCTTCAGCATGTCATCTATTGCAATTCCAATTTACTAATTTCGGTGTCATTTCTAATTTCTGAAAAGTGAATCTATGAAAAAATAACGTCTTTTGCTTGGGTCTTGAGGTACATTTTTCATGTATTTTTCCCCCAGTGGTTCAAAGTGGTCGTGAGCTGAGTTTGCATTGCCCTAGGAATTTCCATGGGGACCCTAGAACAAATCAGTAGAGCAAGCACAATGCTCAACAAAGAAAGAATCTGACTAACCTAGAAGTTTCTTTTCATAGCCTCCTGTTGAGCTGTGCCTGCTGATAAACCATGAAATGCCAGAACTGAATAAAATAGAAGAAAAAGAACAGAAACAACAAAAACCAAAACAAGAACAACTGCCAATAAAAAGGGGAGTAGTTATTCCTGCTGTCTAAGCCTGAATTTCAGATCCAGATAAAAAACAAAACAGGGAAGTTGCCTTATTAGCTAAAGAATTTAGAATGAATCACAAGACTTCTGCCTGGACGTCCCAGATTAATTAGATGGCTAGTCTACAGTCTTCTAGGTTATTGGATACTTGTGAAATTATACACACTCATCTTGTCAAGATCTAATCACATTAGATCTTGGGATAGACATGTTGCCCTGTTCCTAGTAGATGTTTGACATGAGCTGACTAGCTAGGTTTAATACACAAACCATTCTAGAGCCTCTGGCTGGTCTAATTATATTAAGGAAGAAATGTGTGATACATCTGGGAAAACTTCTTCATGAAACAACACTTTCTAACACCAAGGGAAATATGAAAGTACCTTTTAAAAAGTAACCTTTGAATAGACGTTCTACTAAGATGGGAAAACAAATACAAACAAAAATTCTTGAGCTGAAGCAAAGCAGATGTAGCATGAAGATTTTTAAAGAAAAGACCTCAAAACTACAGAGAAACACTGCTCCTAATGGCTACTCATGTTCCTCTCTCTATCCATTTGCCCAGGAACGCTCTCCAGAGTCCAGCCCCTAAGTTTATTCGTGTCCTGCGGCTATTGTAGAAGGAAGGTTTTATTGTGGTTTCCATGTACATAAAATAAATCTTAAGAGAGACTGAGTAAGCATGGGTTCTAATGAGCATTCAGGTCAATTTTTATTATTTCTGGACTGGTTCCTCTATTTCCTTAACAAAAATAAAAAAGAGAGAAGAGAGAAAAAATTTAACTGAGGAGAAAAACACTTGGGATAGATAAAGCTTGGCAGTATCCCAAGTGGCAGTATTTTCTATAGAACAGTTCTATCTCATGTGACACTCTCCAAGCTATTTTATTATCTGCACTAAAAAGCCAGCAAAGGCAGCTGCTACTCCTAAGACCCTAGCATTTTCTATCTGGCTCCCACCTCCACACCACCCTGCTGCAGACCACAGGCAGAACTGGGCGTGTCAAGCAATATCCTGGTGACCTGGAACATACTCCAGGTCTCAGAAGGCAGCTCAATCTCCATGCACAAATGCAACATGGTCCCTGGTCGAAGACCCACTTTCCTCTTCCAGGGAGAGATGAGAAATTACTACTGCTTCTCAATTTGTTTCATCAAATTTGCCCCAGACTAATCTGAAAGTGCCTGTAGTGCAGATCTTCTCTCAGTTTTATTGCCAGTATATTCATAAAAAAACCACAGAGATGGGCTTCCCTGGTGGCGCAGTGGTTGAGAGTCTGCCTGCCGATGCAGGGGACACGGGTTCGTGCCCCGGTCCGGGAAGATCCCGCATGCCGCGGAGCGGCTGGGCCCGTGAGCCATGGCCGCTGAGCCTGCGCGTCCGGAGCCTGTGCTCTGCAACGGGAGAGGCCACAACAGTGAGAGGCCCGCGTACCGCAAGAAAAAACAAAAACAAAAACAAAAAAACCCACAGATTCCTAATAAGCTCAGATATGCATAGGGAGAAGAGCAAAGTTTAACAACTAAAAAAATTCCCACTTTCAGAGGCATGTGCACAGTGCCAAGCAAGAGATATTCATTCAGACCTTGTGTGTGGATGTTTTATTACATTGTCTAAAACAGAAACTTGACTTGTCTGATTCAGGGTAGAAGCCAAATGACCACCAACAGAGATATCTTCAGAGGAGATGTGTGATGTGCGTTAGCTTTCTAAAAAACACTCCCAAACAACCCATGCTGAGAACCACTGTCAGACACCCAAGGCTGACTTCCACAGGAAATGAGGGAAAAGTTAATTCTGCATAATGCACAGAGATAAAGGCACCTCCTGCTCCACATGACAAGACTGGTTGCAAACCCCACTGGACCCCTGGGCTTCTATAAGAGACAACAGTTTCTACTTGCCATCATCCTTCCCTAGCTCTGCTTCCTCTTTTCCACCAAAATGTGCAGCTGCTGAGGCCCAGAGTCAATAGTGACAAGGGCAGACGCCAAGAACAACAGCAGCAAAACTATGTTAATGATGCTCTCGATACTGCCAGTTCTTCAATTCCATTCAATTATCTGTACCTTTTCTCCTGATTTCCATCACTTCAGGGCGTTATTTATCAAGTGCTCCATAATTAATCAGCACCAAGCTTGACTGTGCTAATGAGACTCTATTTACAGCACCCCTCCCCCAAGCTGTTCTCCACCGGAATCCTCATTCCTACTGTATAAAGCCTCCTTCTCCTTTTCCTTCCTACAGTGGCCTTGGGGCTTTTGAAAAGATCCCAACAACCAGAAGAGCTCCTCCTGACAGTTTGAAGGAGAATTAACATATAAGCAATGCCAGCTCCCCACTAGTTACCCATCATTACTCACCTAAAGATAGGAACTTGCTCTGTTCGTAGTGAGCGACTCATAAATCCAGTCTCATTTCTCCGTTCCCATTTTCTCCATCCCACCCTACTTTAAGTTCTGTCTCTAATTCACAGTTCCATCACTATCCCCCTTACGTTTTATCCCCCTTATGTTTTACTATCCCCCTTATTATTTTATTTGGGCTATTTTCTTTTCTTTGCCATTTCCTCGTGCTCACATATTTGCAATTCTTCTGTTTTTCCCTTCCTTTTAGTTCACCTATATAGATAATATTTTTCATTCTTTCTAGGTGAAAATCTTTGAAGATTTGTAATTCTTCTTTCTCAGTTCTTTGTAAAAGTTTTCCTGCATTTCATGGTTTTTTTTTTTTTTTTTTTTTTGGTAATGTTCTCTCTTTCAACAAAACAAAATACCTTTCCCATTTTTAATTCTGTCTGTAAGGCACGCTTTCTCTTTAACTCCTTCTTCCGGCTAGACTAGCCATGAATTGAGGATGCTGGTTTAGACAGAGCTGTCCCCTACATCAGGCTAGGGCTCCTCCAGCTAGCCTCTGCCTCAGCCTCTGAAGACAGAATACCTCTCCTGAACACACAACCATCAAGAATAGTCTGAACAGGAATTACAGTCAGGTCCTGCTCTCCCATTTTTTTTTTAGGTGCTCTCAGAACTCTTAAAGCTGATAGAAAAAGCTACTCAAATATCACTTTTTTACTCTGTCTCTTTATTGTTGAGTTAAAAAAGTCACTATCCCTAAATTTCAGAGATCGACTCTGAGTACAGTCATCTCATAAGAAACAGTAGCTGAGACAAAAAAAAGTGATGAGCTCAGTCTAAAGTCACCTAATAGTTAAGTGATATAGTGAAGACTTCAATCACATTCTCTTGAATCCAACTTCAAAGGCTTTTTAATTACATTCTAGAAGTCCACTACCTGGATAGGTTAAACTGACCCTAAGCCTCATGTCAGCGCTTAAGCTTTCTCCCTTCCAAATTATCAAATGGAGTCCCATTTAGGAAATTTAGAAGAAAGGGGGTTTTAGTTCTTTCTACCAATGTACATGCTAAAAAAAAAAAAAAAAAAAAAAGTGGCCACTGGTCTATGAACCAAACCATGCCCAAGAACAGCCTACTGCAGACCTAACATATTCCTGTCTTCCAGAGTCTCTATAACTCCAATACTGAAACCATATTTAAACAAAAATACACATGGGAAAAAGAAATCATTCCAAAATTATCATTTTCATACTTCATTGTGATTATGGTTTAGTTATAAGTTAGTGATGCTCTGGATGTTAATTTATTTTTTTACCTCATCAACTACTTTTCTTAAGATTGGAATCTTTCTATTTGTAGTTTTTTAAGGAACCTCCATACTGGTCTCCATAGTGGCTGTACCAATTCACATTCCCACCAGCAGTGCAAGAGTGTAATCCCACTACTGGGCGTATACCCTGAGAAAACCATAATTCAAAAAGAGTCATGTACCAAAATGTTCATTGCAGCTCTATTTACAATAGCCCGGAGATGGAAACAAGCTAAGTGTCCATCATAGGATGAATGGATAAAGAAGATGTGGCACATATATACAATGGAATATTACTCAGCCATAAAAAGAAATGAAATTGAGCTATTTGTAATGAGGTGGATAGACCTAGAGTCTGTCATACAGAGTGAAGTAAGTCAGAAAGAGGAAGACAAATACCGTATGCTAACACATATATATGGAATTTAAGAAAAAAAAATGTCATGAAGAACCTAGGGGTAAGACAGGAATAAAGACACAGACCTACTAGAGAATGGACTTGAGGATATGGGGAGGGGGAAGGGTAAGCTGTGACAAAGCAAGAGAGAGGCATGGACATATATACACTACCAAACATAAAATAGATAGCTAGTGGGAAGCAGCCGGTCCTTTGTGACCACCTAGAGGGGTGGGATAGGGAGGGTGGGAGGGAGGGAGACGCAAGAGGGAAGACATACGGGAACATATGTATATGTATAACTGATTCACTTTGTTATAAAGCAGAAGCTAACACACCATTGTAAAGCAATTATACTCCAATAAAGATGTAAAAAAAAAAGATTGGAACCTTTCTAAGCATGAACCTAAATAAAACTAAAAACAAAATAAAAGATATATTATTGATTTTTTTTTTTTTTTCTGGATACAGTGAGGCATCTCTCTATGGATATAAGCAGACAACTGAAGTATCTTAGGAAGAGGAACACTCGGGTCAAATCTCCTAGATGAAAATAAATGTAGATTATTGAATCAAAGCCCTCTATTCTAATATAGTTCAATTATTCACATTTCTTTCTTATGATTAACACCTTTTGAATCCTACTTAAGGATTCTTTGCCTTAAAGATATTCTATTGTTTTGCCATTCTCACTTAGATCTACACTCCATCTGGAACAGATTTTTGATTATGATGGAAAATATATTTGGCAAAAAATTCATACCCAGACATGATATTATTCCTACAAACTAGTAAAAAATGGCAGATAACTCAATAGAAAGATGGGCACGTAATTTTTACACTTTAAAAAGAGAATATCCAACTATTGATAACCCACGAAAAAGTGCTCAAATTCTCTAGTTATCAGAGGAATTAAAATGGTCACAAGGTGACCATAAAACATCCACCAAAATGTCTAAAATAAAAGACAGATACTTCAAATGTTGACAAGGACATGGAGCAGTTGATCTTATTATACATGTTGATGGGAGTGGATAATAGTATAATCTCTTTGAAAAACCGGCAGTAAATTTCAACATATATATATACCCTCTCACTCAGAAATGCTACTCATTTTCCAGTGGAAATGCATACATATATATAACAAAATACACGTACAAGAAAGTTCATAGTAACTCTATTCATAATAATTCATAAGTGGAAACAACCTAAATGTATGTCTGCAGTAGAACAAATATAACATGATATATTTATATGCTAAAATATAGAGCAGTAATATATACAGCTACACGGATGAGTCTTACAAAACATTGAGCAACAGAATTCAAAGACAAAAGTGTGTATATCATATGATCCCATGTATATAAATTTCAGAAGCAGGCAAAAAAAATCTATGGTGCTACCTAGAGCTTATCCTTGGGGGTAGGACACTGCAACATGTGGACAAGGGCATGGCATAGCTTCTGGGGAATGACAGTGCTCTATTTTTTGACCTGGACGATAGGAATACACATCTACAGTTGTAATTTATGAACTTCTTTGTATCTATTTTACATCAATAAAAGTTACTTAAACTAAAAAAAAATAATAATAAAATACATATTTCACTCTGGCCTTAGTGAAAATAAATGTACAGGAGGAAAGATGTTTCATCAGAAAGTGGTTCTAGTATTATTCTTTGAAGCCTAAAGAAAAAGAGGAAGAAAAAATATTAGAATCACAAGCCAGTATTTTTTGTGAACACCTACTATGTGTACATCCATGAATAATAAAGTAAAAAACAGACACTTGATCTCAAGGGAAAGAGAGGATCAAGACAGCCTTTTGAGGCTGAGACAGAATCTACCAGAGAAAAAAAAATAACATAAATAGAGAAATACAAGTGGACATTAATTTGTGACTACTGTACTGAACACTGGCCAATTGAGGTGCAAGCAACAGATGCAGTAGAAACATTTGGGATACATTCAACAGAATGGGATTAGGGAAAGCAGTGATGTCAAGATATGGACCTTGAGTCTGGAAATCACCTGAAGAAAAGATAAGAGAGAAAAGATACCCAAGGAAACAGCTGAAGGCTAAGTGGCTAAGAACCAAACTTGAAATATGTAGACACGTAGTAGGTAAAGCAGGCTAGGACTGGAGGAGGCCGAAAGACAGTAAGACAATATGAATGGTAAAGTACGTAACCATAGAAGCCGGAGTAAAAGCAGTCATTAGAAATGTACGTAAACATCCTGTCTCTCCTTTTGAGTGTAAGGTAGCATCGTTTCCTGCCTACTCTGAAGTTAGGAGTGACCAGGTGATTTGACTTGTTCAATAAAATGTGAACGGCTTTAATGTGTGTCACTTATGGATAGAAGCTTTCATAAGCAGTACATACAGGGCTTGCCAAAATCCTTTCCTCTTGCTATAGTGACAGTGGAGATTATGAGGATGATGATGTGGATCCTCCATCAGCCTGGGTTCTGGATTGATTATAATATGCAGAGCGCTCCAATCTCTAGCTCATATTGCACATGCAGCATGAGTTCAAGGAAAACTAAGCTTTTTTTTTTTTTTTGTTTTTTTTTTTTGCGATACGCGGGCCTCTCACTGTTGCGGCATCTCCCGTTGAGGAGCACAGGCTCCGGATGTGCAGGCTCAGCGGCCATGGCTCACGGACCCAGCCGCTCCGCGGCATGTGGGATCTTCCCGGACCGGGGCACGAACCCGTGTCCCCTGCATCGGCAGGCGGACTCTCAACCACTGCGCCACCAGGGAAGCCCCCAAAACTAAGCATTCTTATACCCCTGTCTTTTGGACTTCACCTGCCCTACAAAACCTCAAACAGAGATCAATTCTACAATCTTTTCTGTTTCTACATTCAGGTGGCTGAGCACTGCTAGGAAGAACCAGTACTCACACTGCTACAAATCCTCAATCAGCAAAATCAGTGGGGTCTCAACAATTCTTTTATCTGAACTCAGACAGTTCCTCCTCTCATTTCCACCACAACTTTTCCAAACCTTAATCATTCTCCTCTAGACCCCATGCAGTCTCAGCAGAGCATCTGGTCTCCTGAATCAACACAAGCACTAAGGCTGTAAGATATATTCTTCTGTATTTTTCCACTTGCCCCCTTCTACTAACTTAAATTCACCCATACTCATCCTTATCCTCTTTCTTTCAGTCTTCTAGAATGAGGTATCCTTATTACTGATTAAGCACTCTCTTTACCTAAACCATTTAGTACTGCCTCTTCTGGTACTTTACCCCACTATATAGACCTTCTCTTCCCATCACTTTCAGTTTGTTACTCTTAACTGATTCCTTCCCCCTTTGTTCTATGAGTGTGTCATAAACCCTGGCTTGAAATTAAATCTTCCTCTAGCTTTCTTCTAATCTCCATCTCATTCACAGAAAAGAAGTAGGCTCACTCCTAAACCCACTATTATTGTTCATCTACCATTCTACTGCAAACTATTCTCACTAGAATCACTAAAGACCAAATGACTGCCAATTAGATGTACATAATTAAACCTCTCTCTTATTCTTGGTTATAGTTAAAACTGCTGACTTCTTTCTTATTGAAATTCTCTGGCCTCTTGGTGTCTGACTCTTCATTATCCTTGTTCTCCATGCACCACTGTCCATTCACTCTCCTTTTCTGTCATAGATAGCTCTTCCTCCAGACAAGCTTGACATGTTGATGATCTCTAGAGTTCCCTCCTTGGCCCACTGTTCTCACTCTGCACAATCACCCCCAATGATTTCATTTGTCCACATGATTTCAACATTTCCAGTATGCTGATAACTTCTAAACCTAAATCTCTTGTTTCAGATCTCTTCCTTGAGATTGAAATCCATAACCACCTAATATTCCGTAGAGACCTCAAAGATAGTATGTCCGAACCTGAAATAATTTTTTTCTTCCTAAACCCATTCCTCTTTTCTTATTCTCTAAATTAATGGAATTACCATCTAGCCATTGACCCAAGAAAAAAATCCAAGAGTCATTCCAGTTTTTACCAAGTTTGCCAGGATATATGTTACCCTGCATTTTCTTCTTAGGGCCTTACCGTTTCAGTGCATGCTAGCCTGATTTGCTACTGCAAATCTCTCCTTCAGTTCTGATGGACGACTTTGCTGAGTAGAACATTCTTGGTTGGCAGTTTTTTTTTTTCCTTTCAGCCCTTTGACTATATCCATCCCATTCCCTTCTGACCTGCAAAGTTTCTGCTGAAAAATCTGCTGATAGGCTTATATGGGTCCCCTTGTATGTAACAAGTTGCTTTTCTCTTGCTGCTTTAAGATCTACTCTTTAACTTTTGACAATTGAATTGTCTAGATATGGGTCTCTTTTGATTCCTCTTTTTTGGTACATTTTGGGCTTCCTAGATCTGGAAGCCACGTTAGGGAAGTTTTCAGCCATTGTTTCTTGAATATGTTTTCTGCCTTCTTTTCTCTCTCTCTTCTCCTTCTTAGCCCTCTATAATGTGTATATTGGTCCATCTAATGATGCCCCATTAGTCACTTAAGCTATCTTCACTCTTGAATTTTTTTCTTCTTACTCCTCTGATTAGATGAGTTCTACTGCCCTGTCTTGAAGTTCACTGACCTTTTCTTCCACATGACCTAGTCTGTTGTTGAATCCTTCTATTGAAATTTTCAATTCAGATCTTGCATTCTTTAGCTCTATGATTTCTGTTTGATACTTTTAAAATATTTTCTATGACTTTATTGAAATTCTTACTTCGTTTGTGATTGATCTCCTGACCTCAGTGAACTTTGTGACCATCATTTTGAACTCCCCAGTGGGCAAATCACTTATTTCTGATTCACTAAGATTGGTTGCTGGAGACTTATCTTGCTATTTCATTAGAACATATTCTCCCATTTCTTCATTTTCCTTGATTCCATGTGTTGGTTTCTGTGCATTAGATAAAACAGTCACCTCTCCCAGTCTTGAAAGACTGATGGCATGTAGGAGGTGAACCTGTTTAATCGGCCAAGCCCAAGCTCCTGGTTGCCTCTCAAACCTTTGATTGTCTAATCCACTGTCTTTATTATTAATGGCTTCCAGTAGCTGGGGATGGGCCAAGACCCATCAGTGTCCCAAAGAATGGAAAATGTCCATATACCTGTCCAGTCTTTATGAGGATTGCTAATTGCCTGCCCCTTCAGCTTCCCCATACTGGCTAATTGGAAGCCCAACTTTCTGGCGGCAGCTGAGAAAGTCAGCATGTTAGATGGGCAGTCTAGCCCCTATCAGGGAAAAACCACGAGCTGGAGTTTTGGCTCAGTCACTCTGTGCTAAGCCGAAGGGAACAGTCATTGAGAGAGTTTGTGTGCCCAAACAGAACAACAACTTTGTTTTGTGTGGTCCTGGGGATTGAATGCCAAGCCTCATCAGCCCCCAGAGCTAGGTGATATAGGAGCCAATTCCTTGGGCAGTAGCCATAGCAGTTGGAGTGCTACATATGATAACAAGCTCCTTCCAGGGGGAAGCTGGCAACTTGGTCTCATTGTTGGAGTGAGCGGGTAGGGCAAAGTTCCTACCAGCTCTTTCAGGATCCTGGGAGGACTGTAGTCAGCATCTACATGAAAGCTGCTTAGAAGCTGGACCCTCAGGCAGTAGCTGGGAAGTTATGCAGTCAGACCCCTTCCAGGCAGAAACTGGGAGACAGTGTTTTGCCTTTTCCCTCTGGGATGAGCCTGGGTGTATAGCCATGGGGAGTGCTCCTGCACCATTTAAAACCTGCTTTGTTTGCTGTAATACTGTTAGACTTGTGAATGTAAGCCTCACTGACTTCCACAGCTAGATGATTTGGGGGCCCATCCCTCAGGTGGTAGCTTTAAAAGCTGGCGTGCTAGACATGTGATTCGAACTCTTCACTCCTCAGGTAGTAGCTGGGAGTCGGTGGTTCCCTCCTGATTATATGGTGTTACGCCAAAGATGGGGTTTATGGTGAGCATGTAGCTACCCATTCTGATGTGGATATTCTCCATTGCCTAATATATAGGAGTAACTCAATTAGTACCTGTTTTTCTCTTAGAGGGAAATGCTCCATTCGAAGCTGTATATTCAGTGTGTCCATGGAAGGAGGGAAATTCCGGAGCCTTCTATGTGATCACCTGGGTCTAGAGTCTCCCTGGGGTGCTGCCTTCCAAAGTTCCACAGAAGGATTAAGTACCAGTTACCCATAGTGGTAATTTGCTTGAAAATGTGCCCTTTATTGGCCAAATTTCCTTCCTTATTTTACCTCCCCATTTCCCTGCTGGCATTTTCTCCGTCTCCAAACTACACTACTTTTGCTTCCATTCTCATCTTGTGGTCCACTTCTAAAAAAAACCCAAACCAAGACACTAACACTTATTTGACCACATAGTCAAAGACTTGATTTGAGTTGGTAACTTTGTCTAGACTCTATCCATGTTATTTCCAACCTGGCTTACACTTTCTGCATCTCTTACCTAGACTTTTCCAAAGGCCCCTTCTTCATGTCTTTGTTTCTAAATCCATCCTCTACACTGATCAAAGAGTAAGGTCTTTAAAAAGCAGATCTACCTGTGTCAACTCCTTAACTGAAAACTTTCAGAGTCTTCCATCATCAACAAGGCAAAGCTCAAGCTTCTGAGCATGGAATGTAAGATCCATCATGACTTGGTTCCACTAGTTTTTAGCCTCATTTCTCCTACCTCTCATGTTACATTCCAGTAACACCAGTTGAAATGTACTCTCACCCGTCTCCTAATGTATGTATATAGATAACTAGATCTCACCTCTGTCCTACCCTTTTTAGAAAGCTTCTTTTCCCCTCCTTAACCTATGTGAAGACTACCACCCTTTACATCTCAGCTCAACATATCCTCATCCAAAAAAATATTTTCTGACCTTCCAACACAAGGTTCATATTACTGTCTACAGTTCTCATATTACTGTCTACATATACTTCTTCGACAGATTATAGTTTGTTATTTATGCCAGGATTATTGCAAATGCCTCTTTATAGATCTCCATGCTTTGCATTTCTTCCTTTTTTTTTTTTTTTTAACTATGCTTGCAGTTATGGTTTTAATTGTGATACAATATACACACCATAAAATATACCATCTTAACCATTTTTAAAGAGTACAATTCAGTAGCATTAAGTACATCCACAGATTGCAGCCAATCTCCAGAACTTTTCATCTTGCACAACTGGAACTCTGTACCCATTAAACAATTGCTCATTCCCCCCAAACCCTGGAAACCATCATTCCACTTTCTGTCTATGAATTTGACTCTCTCTATACCTCATATAAGTGAAATCGTCCAGTATTTGTCTTTTTGTGTCTGGCTTATTTCACTTTGCATAATGTCCTAATGGTTTATCCATGTCATGGCATGTGTCAGGATTTCTTTCCTTTATAAGGCTGAATAATATTCAACGATGTGGATAGACCACATTTAGTTCATCCACTCACCCATCAATGGACTCTATTTACTGTTTTAGAAAAGGTCACAGACTGGTTTGTTGGAATGACAAGCACTGAGCAGACCGACACGTACACTATCTCCCAACGTTAAACAAGGAAGTTGCTGAAATGCCAGAATAGAAAGATTTTTCTGCCAGGAAAGTGGACAGAAGTCTCTTTAAAAGTTAGGTGGAATTCCAGACTCTAAGTCCACTTCCCTAAAGGACAGACCAGACTCGTTGTACTCAGAACACTGCTATCAAGTGCATCACGCTTAGAGATTCGATTTCTGGATTTGAACAGCTTGTTATCCTAGTCTCTCTTGGCATAGTCACAAGATTTGACTCTTTGTAACCATGACTAGTTAGATTTAACAATGACTAGTTAGGTTTAACTGTTGGACTTGGTCAGATGACCTCTGACTGCTTGATTGGCTATAGAAACTTTATGCAAAGACTCAGGACTGGAGAAATTCATAAAACACGTGGGTTTGGTTTAGAATTTCTTCCCCTTTTGAATCCAAATGACATATTTCTCCCAATGTTAATCTTCTAAAGGAAAGTTAATAGAAAGCCCCAGCCAACGTGGCTATCTAACTCCATCACTAATCACTCCATTCTGATTTTCTGTTCAAGTCAGATCAAATTAAATTACCTTCCTCATTTGATGCCATACTGCAAGGCTCTTGTATGTTACTACGCTCTTGTACGTGCCACTGACTACATGGGTCTACCCACCTATTATTCCATCAAGTTTTGTCTCAAACATCACTGCTCTACGGTACTTTCTCCAATACCTCCCCTCCACACTTGTTAGCAATTCCTTCTACTGGATTCTCTTAGCACTTGGCAAATATTCCCTTCATAAATACTCATCGCATTTCCTTGTAATTATTTGTAAGTGCCTGAAGGGTTGTTCTTTCTCATCTTAGCTCACTAGCTGATACTCAGTAAATGTTCAATAAAGAATTGTTGAGAATAAATAAATGAATAAGTTAATGAAAAGAATAACTAGTTTTTAATGAAGAAAAAGACAATCACAGAGAAGGAAACAATTTCACTCACAATGTGGCTGACATTTAGAAGCATTTTTGTCCTTTCTAGTGACAGCACAATTCCCACCTTCAAAACTTGAAAGTAAACTTGGAAACAAAAGATAGAAAAGAAGAAACCGAGGCTAGAAATGAAGTACAGGAGGAAACATAGAGGAGTTGGTGCAAAGGCAAGTCAAACAGAGAAGAGAGAGACAGAGAGGCAGAGAGAAGACTGCAAGTCGCACCCTCATCAGTTTTCACCTTCTACAGCCGAGGAGTCAGCTTCTTATACAGAAAACATAATTTAGTCCCATACATAGGAACCTCGTACTCTGCTTTCGCTGAGGATACACATGATCACAGTAACTCAAGCAATGGAAAAGTAAACCTCATTTCCCCTTGGAAGTACTTTCATATCACATCACACCTTCCCTATTGCCACAGTGATTTAAACTACCAGCCATGAGAAGCTGCCCATGGTATTAAAGCACAGAAAGAGAAATAGGCAAAGGTGTTAACTAAATTAAGCCTCCAGGGTCTCAGGTGGAAGGAGTATTATCCAAAATAAAGTTAATTATTTAATGGACTATAGCCACTGTTGGTCTCTGCAGTGGCCAGATGGATGGAAATGTATCCTGTCCCCTCTTTTGGGTGGGGTTTCATGTTCTGAACATCTGTCTGCTATAAGCTAGAATATGTTCTGATTCTATTCAGTCTGAGATATACACAGCTCTAACCAGAGCTAGAAATTCAGTACGACAAACCAAGCATTTAGGCTTTGCAGCAAGGAGTGTAGAGGATTAGAAAAAACAGTTCACTCAGGAAATACACATAAGATACAGATTTAATTCAAATACAGACTCTTAGATCCAATCTGAAGCCAAATGGTAGAAAGTTGTGAAACTGTCTAATATGCTAATAATTGGACAACAGTGAAATGGTACAGTTACTCTTCTCACTATATACCCCCAGTCACTACAATTCACTATTTTCCCTCCCAATGAAAATTCCAAACTACGATAGTTAAACCCTGGAGATACCTAACCCCTCCCTGGCAAGTTCTGAGGTTGTCTTGTCTCAGAAGGATTCTCTTCTCTCACAGATTTTCCATTAAGCATAGGTCAACCAATGAGAGTCTTGGAAGACATAAGAACATCTGTCTAGTAACTTTCATTAATCAAACAGTGAGACCATCATTTCCCCATTCCCTTGAGTGACATGTTTTTCCTCCATCCCATGCCCACGCCCACTTCCTCAGGCCTGTTTTGTTGTCGTTCTGTCTGTCACCCTATTATAAAAACAAAAATTTCATCAGCGCCATCAAACACATCACACCTTGGTAGCAGCCTGAACAAGAATGTTTTTAAAAGGCAATGTCTGAATATGACAAATGACATTAGTCCCGTGTTTGGCAGGGTCACAGCCAAAGCCAAGCCTGATATTTACAGTATGCTTTATAAAACCACAAACATATTCTTAAGTCCCGTGAGATGTCATGTCACACAGAACATATGCAATTAATCTCCTATTGTGACATTTATCACCTTTCTCCTCAGGCAGCCTTTCCCCAGGGATGGTTAAGTAGCCACGGCTGGAGCTGCCACTTATTAGCAACAGTCACATGTGTGTGTTGCAGGGTTTGGCACCAGTGCAACACCCTACTTGAGGCAGCAGCACCATAAAGTAGTGAGCCTTGAAAAAAGGCTCAAACTTAACAGGTCATGCAGCAAAATCGTTCCCCACTGGAATAAAACATTCAATGCTCGGAAGAGATGCTGGCCTTGGGAAACTGACTGCTGTTAGTTTTAAGCAGTATATGAATTTGCCTTAGTTTAGCTCTACTATGACCATTTATCCCAAGATTGAATACACTGAAATTGCAGGAGTAGAAGTTTCAAAACTGGAAACTGGGTTTTAATCTCTACAATTACCTGAGTGTTAAAATAATTAGAACAGGTAACTGTAGTTTATTGAAAAATATTAAAAGCGGGCTTCCCTGGTGGCGCAGTGGTTGAGAGTCTGCCTGCCGATGCGGCGGACGCGGGTTCGTGCCCCGGTCCGGGAAGATCCCACATGCCACGGAGTGGCTGGGCCCGTGAGCCATGGCCGTTGGGCCTGGGCATCCGCAGCTTGTGCTCCGCAATGGGAGATGCCACGGCAGTGAGAGGCCCACATACCGCAAAAAAAAAAAAAAAAAATTAAAAGCTAGGTCTCTATAATCAGTTAATATTTAGATGCCATATCCAAGATTCCAATTCCTTGCCCGATTCCCTTCCTCTGACTGGTTCCCAAGTAAAGGCCCAGAGCCAGACACTTGAATATTCCAAGTGTCTCTGTCCAGCATTATGAAGACCACATTGCTGAGGGCTGACTTCCATTTCTCAAGCTCATTACGGAACAGACAACTCTTAGACTTGGTCAGCTAGGCAAGTGAAGCCTGTTAATCCCAGCCTGAGCAACTGCTTAAGCAGTGGTTCCCAATCCTGTTGCACATTAAGATTGACATTCGCTCCTGATACCCCTCCATGAACACATGCAGGCTTAAACACAATTTTCATATGCTCACTTTAACTTCACTTTTTCTCTAATACTCCACAAAGCATAGCAATGAGTTAGTGTCCTTATTGGAAATAGTGTTGAATCTAATGAATATAAAATTAAATCACTCACACGTTAGCATTTCACTATGAGTAACAAGACACTTGCAACAAAATTCACAACTCAAGGGCCAACTTCAGGGTGTCAACACCCTGGTGGTTGATGTATGAGTCACCATGATAATCCTATCGCATGCCTTCTATGACAGACACAGTGCTAAGGATTGACACTCTCACTGTGTGTGTGTGTGTGTGTGTGTGTGTGTGCGTGTGTATGTAATTTTAAGGACTTTATATATTACATTTATCATCATCACAGGCAAAAACTATTATATTATGTGACCAAGGTCATATGACTAGTAAAGTTTTGGATCCACGGCTTGAACCCAGTTTTGTCCTACTCCAAAGATCATGGTCAACCACAGTCTTTACTTATAATGACTCCCTTCTTATAATCACCTCAAAACTTTGCACGTTCCCCAATGACAAGAGTATCAGTATGACTACAACCTGTATTTGTAGCCTTCTTAAGCCGTCATAATTTAAGAGCCAGGTCAAATGAATCCTTTCTAATGAGTCTTCTCTGAAAATTCCACGGATATTATTGCTCTCCTCTAGTGCAATGGTTACCAACCAGGGCAATTTTGATCCTTAGGGAACATTTTGCGATCTTTAGAGACATTTTTTGTTATCACAACTGGAGGGATGCTACTGGTGTCTAATTGGACTATGGATGGTGCCAAACATACTACAATGCACAGGAAATCTCTCACAACAGAGAATCATCTATCTGTCTCAGAATGTCAATAGTGGGTGCTGAGAAACCCTGTTGTATATGATAATACTCTTTGTAACTTCCTTATGGAATTTAACATTTTCTTCCTTGCATTACATAATATTTTGAATATTCCCAGAGGTCAAAGAGTATGTGCTATACAATTTTGTTTTCTACATCCCTTTCCTCAAGCGTGATTAACAGTTTCAAGTACATACTAGGTGTTCAACGAATGTTGGGAGTGGGCTAAGTGTTCGATAATCATTCCACTAACACTTGACTTTTCAGGGTAAATCCTGAAATGCATATTGGAAGAGCTATGTAGAATAATGGCTATATCATAGAAGTCCATAAATTTTGGAAATGGAGAACATATTAATAAAACAACAATCTCATTTTAAAGACATGGATGATGAGGGCCAGAGAAGTCAAGTGAATTGGTTAAGATCACACAGCAAGTGCTTGGTCCTCAGACTGGGACATATTTCAGATAATAGCCAAAGCTATGTAAGAAAAACATCAAAAATAGAAGGCACCTCTTTAAAAAGTAAAATTTGCCTTTTCCCAGGAGAGTGACATCCTCCTCGTGACATGCAAGTGCATGAACTGCTTTTTGTTTTTTAAATCATAAACACGCTATGCACCAGTGCTTCCTCTAATCATACTGACAGTGGCGATCAATGCCTTTTACAGAGATTTGTGGAAACCACAAAGAGTCAAACGTTGCTACTATGGAGATAAATGTCCTTGAAGGCTCTCAGCCTTAGCTCACCACTAAATGCCTCCTTGGAGGATGTTTTATTTTATCCCCGTGTTATTACTGGAACGGGGCAGTGGTTCAGAACTGACTCAGAAACGTATCTAAGGTTCTACATCAGGCCCTCAGTTTATGACTCATACAAAAGACACAGCTCTAACCTGAATTCTTTCTTATCACTGCTCGTTCCAATCCTGGTGGATTTTTCATCCAATTAGTTCATGAGATCTCTTAAATGACCTAATGGGAAATTCTTTCATTATTACACACACACACACACACACACACACACACACACACACACACACACA